>NC_072736.1:124648668-124948668 GCF_026930045.1 Uloborus diversus
GGGATAGTTCTTTAAATTAACTTGGACCAAGAGTATAAAGCCGAATCACATTGAAATAAACAAAGCACGTGTGTCTAAACCTCCTGGCTATTTTTCACTTTCTTCTGCTAAACTCAAGCAGATAGAATGCTCCTTACTGGCAGCTTGTAGATTTTTTACAGGAAACATGGTCTAACAGTAGTTATTTCATACAAAAATGCTGCCTCTGAAGCTTTTTATTACCATATATACTGTCATATAAATTGAGAGATTTAGTACAAAAAATGAGGTTAAAAGTTATGTGGTTGTCTTATACAAGAGGCAGAATTTTCCAAATAATTCTTGAAAAAAAATAAA
Organism: Uloborus diversus; assembly: GCF_026930045.1. Taxonomy (NCBI): domain Eukaryota; kingdom Metazoa; phylum Arthropoda; class Arachnida; order Araneae; family Uloboridae; genus Uloborus; species Uloborus diversus. The sequence goes on from NC_072736.1 coordinate 124,649,005, forward strand.
AATAAAAAAACACTTGAAATATGAAAATTTTCTCTAGTTTGTGCAACCCTTTTAAACAGATGCGAAAGAAGTAAATACTTACACATTTAGCTAATTTTACATGGTCTGGCTGTGAAATTGAGACTAATAATTTCAGTAATGACTGACTAGGTGAAAAGTGTGAGAATTGCTTTATTAACAAATTTTCTAAATAGTCGCTAAAAACTGCTCTTATTATTTTTTAACGTAATATGGCTACAGCACAAAAGTTTATTGACACTAGTTCAAAATAAAAGCAAAAAAATATCAAATAATTGTATCGGTCAAATCAAATCTTTTACAAAAATCGTGATTGCAGATGTGAATCCTTTTTGAGCAAAAGAATCAAAATCAGACATTATTAAAAATAAGCATGTTCGTTACATTTCATTTTCCTCATTTTTATCTCGTTTATATTCAAATGTAGCAGCAAAATATTCTCTTTTTTTTCAGTATGTAAGAGCTCGAATTATATGCGAGTTTTCTATTTTTTCTCGATTATCCTCCTAAAAGTGGATGGGTTGACTTATATGCAAGTGTATAAAGTAGTTAACGATGAAGTTTTTTTTTAATTTAAAAAGTTATTTCTGAGAATTATTCATGTCATTAAAATTTTATCTGTTGTAGGTTGAATATTTAGAACCAGAAAGAGGAGCATATGATGATTGATGATATGGCAGACAGATAGACCTTTGTTAATTCATTTTTTCAGAAAAGTTTTCATCTTTAATCAGTAGCTAAGATGATATTTTTATTTGTTGCAATGCTGATAAGATTGGATTCTGCTGGTAAGAAATTTTCCTTTAATTCAAACTGTATATTTAAAATTTGGATATTTTAATGTATACCAAAAGAAAATATTACACCGAATTGGACTTATTAAATTGTAGATGCATTAAGTACATTTTATGTGGCAAGAAGAAACATAGCTGACTGGTGCACTAAGAAAGCGGGTGATTAAAAGAGATGCAAGGAAGGAGGGTGGTTGAGTGGATGGAGCCCTTAAAGCTGCCAGTTTTTTGGAAAATTGAGCTATTTTTTCGGATTGTAATGTCATGCTCGTTTAAATGACCTTCTTTAAAAAATTGGGGCAACAGGCTCAAAAACTGGAACAGTAGACCATACAGTAAATTTGCTCCTTCCCCAATTCAAGGCTAATTTTTATGATAAATTATTTTCAATCACATGATAAAATAGAAACCATCAACTAATCAATTCAATTCTTTTTTCTTTAAACATGTGAATGATCACTATTGTTTTCTGATCTATTGTTAATTTTAAATTTGGAAAAGTGGAGGGAGAGGACCCCTTCACTTCTAGAAGTGACAAGACAGTTCTTCACCATCTGCCATCCCATACAAGTTGCCTACTATGAAAGATGTTCTAAGTCAGGGCTGTCCAACTGCAAAGAGCCCACGGGCCAGAATTCCGGTCACTGATCACCTGGTGAACCGCAGTCGGAAAAACGTGAACTCTTACCTCTTATACAATTACAATTAATAGTTGAATTGTGAATTGAAGAGTCAGGGGGAAAAACGCTTTCAGTCCAAAAATTTGGAAATTCGGGTTTTTACGGAATATTGTAGTCTCTATTGACCCCGCAAAGCAAAAGGGAGAAAAACGCTACCAGTCCACAGTAATTTAATAAAAACTAATGGCACTTGGGGGGGGGGGGGGGGGGGAACGCTTTCAGTCACAGTGAGCTGTGGGAAAACCCCTCAGGGTCCAGTTTGTGTAGTGGGGAGGCCAATGAGTCATGTTGCTATGCACCTATCTCGTCGCGCCACACGACTCTTTGTCCTGTTGTTTACCAGTTGAATGTATGTTAGAACATATAGAGAGAAAAACTTTTTTTTGCTCTACTGAAAAATTTAGGAAAATGAACTGAAAGCGTTTTTCCTCTTGACTCTTCAACTATAAAACAATGAAACAGAAGGATTATAAAGCAATTTGCTTACATTTTAATGGAAAAACTGAGGCCGATCCGCCTTCTTAAAGAGTGCAGGAATGACAACATCAATGTTTGTCGTTGCCAGCCGAAGACGGTCTAACAATTTATTTTTCGAAATCAACAAAGACAATAGAGTCAGCGAGGGGGGGGGGGTCTTTATTTTTAACCAATTGCTGGCAGGTTCTGCTTATCTGAAATGTTTCTCTCTTCCCTCCAGGTCCAGGGTTGGCTTTCTGCCGGCAGAAACTAGTTTTTGCCATGCCAGTGGCAAAAACTGGTTAAAACCGGCAAAAGCTTAAAATTATCTTAATAAACTAAAGTAATGACTAGATGATATTTGTTTGGGTAAACGAAAAAAAATTAACTTCATTTCAAAAATAAAAAATAAAATGTTATGCTAGTGCCCTTGATTTAGTTCAGAAAGGGAACTTTTCAATTGCTGATGCTCGTAATATTTGGATTAATCTAACAAAGGACGAAAATCCTATGGGTTCTTAGGATAGAGGAGTGACATACAAAATTAAACTGACATTACTGTTTGTAATTTGCTCGACTGTTTGTAATTTGCTCACAAATAAGCTTCATCTAAATTGCTTGTGATTGAAATTATCATGTCCTTCCAGAAGAAAGTCAAATTTTACTTGCCAATATTAATCTAGATTTTGTACCTAATATCAGAGCTTTGCAAAACAAATTGGCCCCACTTCTCAAAACTCATTTTTCCAGTCGAATTTTTACCACAACCCTAGTTACTACATGATGGACCAGTTTAAAAAGATATGTACAATTTGAAAGTTTTATGAATATTGCTTGTTCCTTGATGCAAAGAGCATGCTAGCTCTTTTATTGCAAGAATATTCTAAAGTTTCTCATTTGTGAATATTAAATTGAGAAACTATTTAGATTTTAGGAACCACCTTTTCCATGAAGCAACTGAATTGTCCAAACAATGTAACATTTGATTTTGAATTGTGATAATATTGTAAATTAAACTGTGCTTTGGTTAATAATTAATTATTTTTTCCATGCATTTTCTACTGTCTGTCAATAGTTTTTTTTTTTTGTCATTTTGAGAGTTTTTGCCAGTTTCTGACGAAAATAAGGCAGAAAGTGGTTTTTGCCGTACCGGTTTTAACCGGTTTCTACCAGTGGTTTTAATGGTCCCGGCAGAAACTCGCCAGCCCTGCTTCCCTCCCTGTCTCCCCCCGCCATTGCGAGGCAATACTATTTTTAGGAATTTGTTTGAACATCAGCGTGCACAATTGAACTGCTTGACTGTGATCTGTAGATGTCCTGTACCTTATTCTCTCAATACAATGAAAGGAGTAAAAGAGCGATCAATAGAAATATCGGGGACCCCGGCTTGACCAAGAACTGTACTGCCGTGCTAAGCGCAAAAGTCGTATCTGCAGCTGAGGTCAAACCGAAGAACTACTATTTAAAGTTTTACGCCTCCATGTATTTGATCCAGATTTCACTTTTTTAGATTTTTTTAAAAAATAGTTCCAGTTCACAAATGACGATAAAACATTGCATAGGGGTAAAACATGTTATAAAGAACCACCTCGTGACAATAACTCAATTTTGACAAAAAGTGTAGATACCACTTTTGTGCTTAGCACGGCAGTGTAGTCTCAGCTGCTTCTTGATACCATAAAATGTTGAAAAAAGAAATATGCTGAATAAAGAGTTGGCGGGCCGCACAAAATGTGTAGGCAGGCAGTATGTGGGCCGCCAGTTGGGCAGCCCTGCTCTAAGTAAAAGTAAACCACCGGGGTATTTTTTTTCTTTTAAGTTAAAAATCAATCTTAATGTTTTATTTTTTATCAAACAAGTGTAATATTACAAATTTTGGGGAAATTAAGTTTTTTTCTTGAGTTCTTTATGTAAGCAAAGCATCAAATCCTAATACTTTTATTTTATTATTATTCTGGAAAAGGCATTTTTTAACTAAGAAAACTTAAAAATGTATTGTTTCCATAGAAAAATAGTTTTGAATGATGAATTAGAAATTAAAAAATGTAAATATTTAAATTTTAGCTCAAGATCTCTGTAGCACTCATGCACCATCCTAATTAAAACTGAGTGCAATTTCCCATTTAATAACTGCTTAGTTAATCAAGGTTAATTCAAATTTTAATATTTTTTTCACTGTAATCAGCTGTTTAAAATTTAAAAAAAGTTTTTAAAAAATCCAAAAATTATTGTAATTTAAATACAGTAAAGCCTCTTCAAATGACAGAAATATGATGGAACAGAATTTTTCACTGTTAATTTAATAGCCCACTGAAAATGCATTCGTACTCGAAACAACCACATTTTCATCCTATTTAAAAAGGACTTTTGTGACTTTACAACCGAACCCATAAAAGCAGTGCATGAGGTTTTATTAGTTTGCATTGTAATGGAGTCTCCCCTCAGAAACCTATACACTGTTATATTTCACTATTTTTAAAAGTTCATCAAGGAAGTTTATAAGAACATGAGGTTTAAGTTGGTCGCAGTCTGTTCTGGATAAAACACATTATTCTCCTGATAAGATGAGGACTTTTGAAAATTCATGGATTGAGCTGGTTTGTTAGACTTAATGCCTGACTTTATGCTGGATTCTGAACTCATGTTGACAACTAAGTAGAATGGATGCTTTACCAAATTTATCATTGTTCTAAAGTGTCTTAAGAAAACTTGCTGGTATTTAAAATGTAAATTATCATTCTGATTCAAATGAAATGTAACTTTTAAAATCAAGCTAAAATAAAAACTTTCTTCTAAAGACGGAGTAAAACACTGACTGAATTATAAAATTTTAAGCCTCAAGGTGTAAATGACCGTTTTTCACCTTTTTTATACTTCTGTCGAATATTTATCTATATAAATAATATATTTATCTATATATTTATCTATTTAAATAAAAATTCTCTAAAACTGGTTTTCTTCTTTAATTCTTTCCTTCCTTATAGCCGAGTCCTTTCTTTACTGTCGTAACCCAATCCATCTAAAAATTTTCCAACAAATGTCGACCCCCTAATCTGAAAGGAGCATTCCACATATGCGGTTCTATATATACCATTTATTCATCACGTTTTTTTTTTATTTATTTATTTTTTTTTTTTTTGAATTCAATAGTTGATTTAGCCACTTGTTTTTAGCAGTGTGTCAGCTATTAATTATTAAGTTTGCACGAAAGTGAAAATTGCACACCTAATAAATTAATAGCAGATAAATCTGAAAAACACCATCTATTCAGGCACATACACATGAAGGGTACAGAAGAAACACCCTGTCAGTTCAAAAAAGCTAATTTTGAGAAAAATGCATTTCAATATTTGGCTGATGGCCTTTTTCCCCAGTACCACCAATTTTTGAACAAATATTTCAGCTGACTTACAGAGTTTTGTCAAAAAATAATAAACTATTCAAAAAGTATACTTTACAGCAACTACTAGACTGCATCATTATGTCGTTTCCTTATAAAAGCTAACTGACAAGGTTTTTCCCCTGCACTCTTAACATATTATGTACGGTTTGTCCCAAAAGTAATAAGACTTTTTTCAAAAAAATAATTTTATTGCACAAACATCTAATAAAACCTAATACTCTTCAAGATTGTCTCCTCCTGCGTCTATGTACGTTTTGCCCATGTGTTTTCCATTCATCGAAGGTCCTCTGCAACTTGCTTTTGGGAATGCTGTCAAGGCATCTCATCGTGGTCTTTTGAATGTTGTTCAGGGTCTCCAGATGCTTTCCTTTCAGCTCCCTTTTTAACTTTGGGAACAAGAAGTCTACCTGGGCTATAGGGGGCCTGTGGCACCGTTGAAACACCGATTTGGATCAGATAGGAGTTGATAACGAAGGCGGTCGGACAAGATTTTTGGAACAAGTTTCACGAAAATCTTACGCATGGCCAAGCTTTCTGTAACATTTCGATGAACATCCCTCTTCGACAAATTTAATTGTTATGACATCGAATGAACATTCATTTGACAGTCTTTGTTCAGCAAATCTCGCACACGAGAGGGACATTTTCGTCCGTTTGCGATGATGATGGATGCCCAGAAGGAGCCTCATCCTTCCGGCCGTCTTTGAACGACTTGTGCCACTTTTTGATCTGCTAGTACGACAAGCAATCATCCTTGAAGGCCTGAGGGAACTAATCAAACATTTTTATTGCCGTGTTTTGGAGTTTGATGCAAAATTTTATTCGCATATCATTGCTCCAAAGGTCTCTCCATGACGACGGCTCTGAGGGGAGAGATTCACTAAAATTGACCTTCCACCGCTCGGAGAGCTCATAGACAACTAACTGATCCTGGTGTCTCTGGAAAGCTTAGAATCCCCCCTACTACTTCCAACCAGTCACGCAGGTGTGGGCAATGTAGTCTCAAGGTAAAAAAATTAAGTTTTATTACTTTTGGGATAAACTGTGTATGTATTGAAAACTAAATAAGGCTTTTAAAGAAAGACAAATTTTAATTATTTACTTTTTTTTCTTTATTTTTTTCATCTTTTGAAGTGCAAAAGCTTGCTTGCCTTTTCAGCATTTGCCCTTATCCACACAACAAAAATAACGACCATTTGTTAAGATTAAGAGATACCTAGGCTAGTAAGCAACCATCAGTATCCCAACACAGACGTGGATAGTTGGATTCACCACTAGGTAGGCCGTCATCAATCGCATTCCACCGAAACATTTTGGACCCAAGCCTGAAAAGAACGAACAGTTTCTCCAATCTCTCGTATCCATGATAACTAGACTGTGATTGACCACAGGACTTTTTGGTTCAGTAACTTAGCAAAGCACCTGCACTACATGTGCTCTGAGTCTTTTGTGGCCTCTGGTATTAAACCCAGGACCCTTTTGTCCGTAGTGTGACACCCAAACCACTAGGCTTCCATGGGTTCTGAACTCCTGTGGTTGTTGGCTAGCAGTTACAATAGAGAGCTCCTTGGGACTCTAGGGATTTTTGTAAGGGCATAGTCTTTTTGATGTATTTAATTACTCCCAAAACGAAAGTTGTCCTTTGGATGCAAGGGTCATGCTCTTTTTTTGTACTTAGGATAACTCGGGGGAGGGGAGTTCCAAAGATATATCTGCATATGAATTCTGGCTATCTACCTGATAAATGAAAGTGACGAATTGCTTGGAAAGGAAAGAGTTAAAAACAGAGAACTCCTTAGTTTGTAATATAACGATAGTTATTATGTCTTCAATATTTGCTTATTTGCTTAGGGGAGGCAAGAATTTTCCCTGGGCAGGAGGGCCCCCGGCCTTACCCTTGGATATGGCCTCCAGTGCTACCAGGTTAGTAAATGAATGTTTGGGTTTAGATTGCAATTTCAGACTTTTTTAACCAATGTCTGATAATAAACTAATCCCTGCATCCTGTTTCTCCCCATGGTGCAACTAGGTGTTACCATTTAACAATTATAAGGAGAGGGAAGCATTAGTGAACCCCCTATATTTTTCAGCTGGTTTTTAAAGACTATTTCTTAAGTTACTTTATCTGCCATAATGCCTGCCAATTAGTTCCGCTTTTTATTATTGCCAAAAACAATGGAAAATAATAGTAATCATAGAGTTAATTTTATTAATGAATTTAACAAACTAATTTAAAGGCTAAACTTAAATTAATTTTATATTTGTAGATTTTGAGCATTTTAAACTTCTTAAATAATGCAGGATTTTGAAGCTTTCTTTGGTATTAGTCAAGTCATCAGTTAAAAGCATTTTTTCCCTCTGTATGCTTGTTCAAAATGGCTTTTAAATTCAAGGACACAAATCTACAATATTTAAAGCAGATTAACTGTAAATATAAGCTATTCTCTCTTTATGCACAATACTTTAATATTATACAGAGGTAAAGAGCTTTAAAATGATAATAATAGTAATAATGATAGGTTACAAGTTAATAAGTTTTACATTTGTAAAAGTTTCCTCTAAAAGAAAATTTAAAATAAAATAAAATGGGTTAATTCTAAAGCAGCGAATAAAATTTAAATAAAAAATTGAGAGAATAAGAAATGTAGGCAGTATAGTAAAAACTATTCGGCCTAAGCTGTAGACTGCCTATTTCTTTTCTCAATTTTTTTATTCATATTTCATTGGCTGCTTTAGAATTAACTTAGGTATAAAGATATTAGAATCGACTACAATTTTTGAATATTGTGATGTAATCAAGAAGTCATATACTTTATTTATTTAATTTCATAATTTTTAGTGTGGACCAAGCTTACAGAAATACTCTTTAGAATTTAAAAACATTTTTTATATATTATTAGTATCTAAACATCAATTTCATTGTCTTTATAAACAGAATCTGATTTAATGCTGACAGTGTTACCAGTTGGAAAAAACGTAATGTTAGAGGAACATGCTGATTTGAATTTGACATGCAAAGTCAACTCACATGGAAAACCAAGTGAAAGGTTAGTGAACTGCCTCTTTAAAATAGGATGAGTTCTTCAAATGTAATTGCTTATATTAAATTTTGGATTTTAAAAATTTTTACCATTATGTACTTTTTTTGGAAGCAAATGTTAGTGTTGTTTATTTTTCTCCAATTTTTCCCCTACAGGTTAAATTTAACATGGAAATTGCCTACAAGATCCAATGCCAATGGAGATCGTGTTTCAGTTTATGAAACAAATAATCAGTTGACAGTTACCATACATGATTTACAGGATGATGACACTGGGTCATATGTATGCGAGTTACAGAATAAAGGCATCAAAAGAACTCGCAAAATCCAAGTGTTTATTAAGTCAAGTAATATTTTTTTCTCTTTTATTTTGATTTTTCTATGTAGTATTATTTCTACGATAATGTTATAAAAGATATACACACATTCATTTTTTAAAAAATCTTGAGCTCTTAAACTAGTGCATGAACTAACAATTTTTCTTAAAGAACATTACTTACTTGATGTATATTTGGCCTGTTTTTGGTATCTAACAATCAGTTGCATTGTCTTTATGAACAGAATCAGATGTAGACCCTTTTTCATTGGGGCTGCCCAGAACTTTGAGATTAAAAATAATATTTTTAATACCTTTTTTCTTATACATGTATTTTTGCAAATTATCCCTTCTGACTTCAACTTTTTTTTGTAAACGTAAGACTTGTTTTCCTTTGAAAAAATGGAAAATTAAGTGCAGACAAGTTGATTAAAGAATTTTCATGCATAACATTGACTGATTTGTTTAAAACTATTGATTAAATCGGGAAAAAATGCTTAGAAAAGAAGAGCTTATGACCTTTATTTTCATAGATTGAATTCAGATTCCCTCATTCTAATTATTCAATTTCACATAGATCATTTCAGTAACTTTTAGCAAAGTAAAAAATTTTTAGTTGCTACACCATCTCTAATTTTTTTTCATACCTTGTACATAGAAACATCTATATAAATAAAACAAAGAATACATATGTATGTTCCCTATACCAATCCACATTTTATTTCGGATCTTGACCAAATTTGGCAGGGAGGTACTTGGGCACCCAAGAAGGAATGTATGGTTATTTTGAATGCCAAAAAAGAACCAAACGGTTCAAATTTTAATTTTAAGTCCCAAAAAATGGCATTAAATGATTCTTTCTACCTGAAATGATTATCTGATTTTCTTGCTTTAGGTCCCATTAGAAAGCCCGCGTAAAATACCCCTGGAGTTGATTTACTTTCTTCGAATTTAGAAAAAACCAAGGCTTAAAATTTCATAAAAACTTAATGAAGACCACCAGGAAAAAAATTTTAATTTGTACCCTATAATTACCCAGAATAAAATAATGACATTTAGTAAAGCACTAAATTTTGCATTAATATTTGGCTAATAGTTTTGCAAACTAGATTTTAACTCACCATAACTTGAGAAAAAATAAAATTAAATATTTTTTGTAAATGGATTTTATTTTTCTGTAGTTTTTATTTTTCTCCATAAAAAATATGGAAAAATTAAAAGTTGTACATCAACTCATGTTTGTCGAAATTCCGTGAAATGATTCTCATGTGGAATAGTACGTAAAATTTTTTCAACAAATAAAAACAAAATTATGGAAAATTATTCCAATTTTTCACTTTTCTTTACAAAAAAATTGATGTCTAAATTTGCTGTGTTCTCATTTTTTTTCATCAATGTAATGTTGTGCATGGTTAATTAATAAGTCTAGTTATTAGTGTCTGAAAAACAAAATGACCTATTTCAAAATTTTTATGTAAATAAATTTTATTTTTCAGAAAAGTGTGTGAATCATTTTTTTGACTGTGATAATGGCATCTGTATTTCAAAACATTATGTTTGCGATGGCTATGTTGACTGTCCCAATGGCTATGATGAATCCTTTAAACATTGTGGTAAGCTTTAATCTTTTCCTTAATTTGTAAGCTCAAAAACACACATGAATGAAGAAGTATAAAAGGCCAACTACTTAACCTGTCAATGACTATGATCATGTATATGTGATCACTCGTTTCTCCCTTCAGGAGCAGCGTTAATATGGGCATGATTAGCCTTTCCGTGCTTTGTGTATAGCTAAAGAGGATAGAGAAAGCATGGAGGGAAGTTGATCTAGCACAGCACATTCAGTGACTGAAAATGTTTTCTTGGGACCCATTTGTTTCTAAGTGCTCTTTTCTTTTCTAAATCCTATTGCTCAAGGGATGTGGCACTTTTCAGATGCAGGGTTGTCTTATTTTGTCCACCCCGGAAAAAAACGTCCCGGACAAAATCTCATTTTGTTCATTTCATCTATTTTGTCCCCTTCATCAGTAAACTGGAAGTTTTGAGTTAAAAATTTGAGGTTTGAAAATAATAAATGATTATATAGATTTTTCCTATTCAAGTAATATTTTAATACAAAAATAGCATCCAAGTATGTATATAAACAATTGATTGTAAAATAGTTTAAAGTGAAAATAAAAAAGTAAGATCAGTTGAAGTTTATGTAAGTGTGTTAATAAATCAAATGAGTGTTAAAATAAATTATAAGCATGTAATAGCATTTATAAAACAAGCACATCAGCTGTAAATTTCAAGTTGTTTATCTGTGATATGGAGGTTTATTGCTCATAATAAGTGCATTTATAAAATTAAAAGGTAGAAATAAGAAGTTTTTCAAGGTTGGATTTTCAAAACATTAAAAATCATTTAAAAAAAAAAGTAAAACTACTTGATATTAATAAAAGAAATGTTGGCATGAAGTGAAATCTGTTCTTGCAATACAAATACAAATGTGATAATCAGCAACAAGCTCTGACTAGGCTGTTCACCTAGTCAATTTATTAGTCCCCAATGAAGATTAATGGCCTTTTTAAAGCTATCTACCCTCTTGTTTATTATAGCCTCTTCTGGTACACTATTCTGAGTACCCACAATCCTACTAAGGTAGCAATTTTCTTAAGTTGTATGACATTAACATAACCATAAAATATGCTGAGTACATAAATATTTTACTATGGGGTGACATCAATAAAAACTTGAAAAATATAAGTTATAAAATATTTTTAGTATATAAGTTTTTGTTTTGTATGTATGTCTCTAAGCATTTCACTTGACTTTTCCATTGAGTTTCTTTTCTACTATTGTATATAATAATCTAGTCATGCCCAATAGCTTATTCACATTGTTAAATTTTATTACTTTTAAGTAAATTGTGATTAGCTGCACCAATGTATAGTTAATTTTTTTTTTAGATTTATGAAATTCTAAAGCTAATGATTCTATTTTAATTAAATGAGTAATTCATAATGGAAAATGTATTAGAATAACATACTAATTTTTACTTTTTACGGTAATATCTGGACTATATACGGACCTTTTACAAAAAGAAGGAAAAGTGTTGCAGTGCGCAGTAGCCAAATTGGGCTGGACCCAGCACTCCCTAATCTATATACATACATACATTGGGGTAGAGTGATGTTGGAAAGAGTAAAACCATTTATTTTGAATTGAAGTAATACAACACAATCGAAAATTAAGAAATGAAAATTAATATGCAATTTTTGAATTTGACTGATAATTTATCAAAACCTTCAGTATTATTAAAAAATGTTTTCATATTTTATTTATTACAATGAGTATTTACTGTAAGAACGAATCTAACTGGTTTTTATAAACTTTAGCTTTGTTTTAAGATTATTTGTTCAATTTTTTAATGTTATGTAATGTGAAACAGATTCAAATTAGTAAATAGTAGCTGGAAATTATTTTTAAAAAGCATTTGTGATTAATTTTTTGAAAAATATAAATTAATACTATATGTATTTGCTTTGTGCTTTATATATCTTTGTATGAAATGTAGAAAACTTTATTCAAACTTTTTTTTTTTTTGTACAGGCCCAGATGCTTGCCATGATAAAATTTTATGTGAAGGACGTTGTATTCCAAAAGAGTTGTGTTGTGATCCGTCAGTGGATGTTAACTGTACTGTTAATTATATATTGCCATGCTGTTATGGAATCCTAAATTCAGGTAAAGTTAAATATATTGTATATTATTCTCAATCTGATATGTAACTAAGCATAGTTCATTTAGAGTTCTCTCCTTGTGTCTTATTTTTCACTCTATAATCCACAAATAGCACTTTTTGAATATTGAAATAAACATTAGCAATTAATGCATTGTGTTTTATTATTAAACAATATAACCTCATTCTGAGCAATATAAGAAAAAAAAATCGAATTTGTACTTAAAAGTATCTTTTAATTTTTGCTCAGTATTCTTGATTTTGTGAAATACTGATTAAATAATAGCAAATATTGGAAACACAAAGCAGATGCGAAAAAATTGCTACTTAGTTACAGAAAAAAGCTATAATTACATGTGGCACATGGTATCAAAGAAACATGAAAATAAGCTAAAGATGCAAAGTATTCAGTGTACTAAAGCCTAATTAATACAAATGATTTGGATCATAAAATAAACATTTTTAAGAGCTTCAAAACTTTTAAGCATCCAGTTTTTTTGAACCCAGAAATTGTTCTTTTTGCCTCATTGTGGCAGAGGTTAATTCAATTTTAAAGCAAATTATTACACTCAGATTTAGATGTCTCAGATTTTGAAAACATCTAAAAGAATAAATTTCTATAACTATATATTTTAAATAACTTTTTTTCCTCTCTTGAGTGAAAAAGCTTCTCAGCATTTTCATCATTTTGAACAAATTTACTCCCGTTTAGAAGTGTGATTTAAAATAAAATGTGCCTTCTTTTGTATTAAACAAAGTTCTTGAAACATTATGAATCACCAGCAATGTTAGCAAAAGAAGTTCTTAAAAAACCAACCTTTTAATCGAATTTTCCTTCAAAAAAAATTTCATTGTTCGTTTTGCGGTGATGTATTACACACACCCGAAAATTTCCAACTCTTTTAACAGATCATTTCAGATTATAGTAAAAAAATATGGTACATTTTGTTCTCATAAATAATTTATTAATAGTTATTTTCATCAAAGTATGTGACTTAGTTTGTAGAAACATAATATTTTTTACAACAATAAATTGATTTTGTAGTAAGCTGCCAAACTAATAACTTACCATTAAAGTTAATGTGCAAAAACAATAAGAAGTTTGAAAAGCTAATTTGCTATTAGATTATAGCATTGAAAATGCATTGTTGGACTCAAATCTTTTCAAAGACTCATAAAACTTTTAAAATATGGCATGTTTTCTATGAAGTTTTCAATTTGTAAAATGTAAAAATTTTAGAATTGTTTTTAGTTTTTGAAGACAAAAATGTGTTTAGCATTGATATTTATCTGAACTATCAGCCCAAAACTCTTTAAATTTATTTTCCATTAGTGAAACTTTCTGCCCCTCGATGTCCTACATCTATTGACTGCCGCTACGGACATGTGATAGGAAACGGAAATGCAGTGATCTACGTTTTGGCCAGCTGTGCTATTGTTGTTTTAGTGTTTTCGACCATGGTCATGTTTCTAGCCTGCAGAATTTGTTCTCGTCGTGCAGAAGAACGATGGTCCAGAGTTTTGGAGAATGAAGTGCACCACCAATGCCCTGCAGCAAGTTTAAACCACAGAGTAAGGACTTTGTGCTTTAGAATTATTCTTCTTGTTCAAGCATTAGTCTTAAAAATAAAATTCATTTGTGTTTGATAAGTTCAAATCATATTTTCGTAATCAAGATTGAGATATGAACCTTTTCAGTAAAGCTCTAGATTAGCAGTCGCCAACGAGCGACTATTTCATCGAAATGGCTATCAAAAAATAAAGTCCTGGTCACCAAAAGTGGAAATCGCGTTTCTTTTATGTTAAAAGTAATAACGTGTGATGGCAACAAGCTTCCAATCCTATTTGAAGATTTGAGCCTTTATCTTGACTCTCTAGTAATCATTACCTTGATTTTTGTTCCATGCATATATCTTTGTATTAAAAAATATACAGTAGGCCCTTGTTTTACGCGGCGGTTACATTCCACGGAAATGCCGCGTAAATTGAGACCTAATACTAGTGTTAAAATAGGTGCTTGGTTCCGTAGATAACAAAATACTTCATTCTAGAGATGACTAATTGCGTAATAAGTTTAATGTTTACTCATATTGACTTTTATGCACAACATGCATAAAGAAATCATAAAGTAATTTCCTATCCTGCTTATAAAAAGGACCTGACTATGACAGTCTTTTGGCAGTCATTAGGGATTTTTCTCTGTAATTCTTTTCGAAGCATTTATGCATCCATGATCACTTGTGTCACATTTCCATGATAGAATCTTCCTTCACTAACAAATCAGAAAGATCATTTCTGTTGTCTAGGAATGGCTCAAAATTTTCAATGGGAATGTTTTTGGTTGTGCGTCACCGACGTCAGTATCCTCGTTGGTTTTGGCCTCACTCCTAACTGCTCTTCTTCCAGTGAGTTTTGAACTGTGTGAGTTTGATAACTTTACTTCTGGAAAGAACTCTGGAACTAATCGCATAAAATGTCTCCAGTAGCCCAAGCTCGATTATTAGCACGCCAAAATGCAGTTGATTAAGCCTAATCTGCAATCTTTACGAGTTTAGATTTTGAAAGAGGGGAGGGACTTTATCTGTTTGCATTGCCGCATCTGCGTAAAATCAAAACTCATCCGCATAAAATAAAATAAATGTGTCAAATCTTAAATCGCGTAAAACGAGGGTCTACTGTGTATCCAGTAAAATTTTGTTAGTTGTTTTTGTTTATTATCATAATTTTTTAATTTGTTGTTAATATTACAAATAGGGAATAAGTTATTTACTTTTTGCAGTGTGTGCATACCTTTTCTAAAAAATGGCTACCAAAAGAGCTAAGGTGGCAAACATTTTTTTGGTAGCCAGTGGCTACCAATCAGAATTCCTAGTCTAGAGCTTTACTTTTCAGAAAGAATGAAAACAGACACAAATGTTTTACCTCTACTTAACTATGTAATACTTTAATAAGTATTGAAAAAATGCATAAATAAGGCTCCTAAAGTAAATAGTATTTGATTAAGGATAACAATCCCCACGAGTCCCATTTGGGGGAGAAAAAATATATTCTACTGTTGTTCTGAGGCAACAATATTGGAATCTCTGTTTTGTGTTCCAAATAAAATTGCCCTCTTACGAGTTTATACCTAAAAGGTGTGGGTGATTTTTTTTTTTTTTTTCGTGCTTGTATAGGAAAAAAATTAGTTTCTAATTGCCTGTTAGAAATTTGGTATTAATCTTGATACCCAGTCAACCTCAGGTAATAAGTTAATAGTTTTATAAAAATTCATCACGTTAACAAAGTGATTGCATCTGTTTTCTGAGACATTACCTTACTGATTTTTTTCTTTGCAGGATATTGAAGCCATTGAAAGCAATGATCTCCTTTATGACTTTCAAGATGAAAATCCTTACGAAGATCATCCAGATGAAAATTTTGCTCTAGTTCATTTTGTTGAAGGTATCGGATTTCAGCTTACTGAAAGTAGACCCAAACCTCCTCCATATACGGAAAATAGTATTGGTGTGCCTCCACCTCCTTACGAAAGTACTGCTGATATCAGTAATGTTGAGAAAGATTCATCAACCGACGTTTAAGCTCCTGTTTTTCTCTAATCTCCTGTTGGCCACTTGTCTTATTACAGTCATTTAGGGTAACTTTGAAACAAGAGTTAACTTAGCACTGCTTCATATTCTTAGTACAAACTTTAAAATAAACTACAGAAAGCCCAATATGACACGCTGCTGGAAAGTTTGTCAGTTTTGCTTTTTAGAGTAATTTGTTGTATAAGTTTTTAAAATTAATTAAGACTTCATGCATTGTAAAAATATCGCAAAGAACAAAAATAAATAAAATAATTACATAGAAATTTAACGAGGGATTTGCTGGAACCAAACTTTGTTGGGAAAAGCTCTTGATGAAGAACATGTACAAAAGCAAATGTTTAAAAATAAATGTTCAAAATGAATAGTTTAAGAAAATTTTAACATTAATGCCCGTGAGGAAAAATAAGGCAAATGTAGTTCCTGGACTTAAAGGTGGTTTTGCTTTGAACAAACCTTGATGGAAAATACTGATCAAGAAAATGTTAAAAAACAAATGCTCAAAATGAACTGTTAACTTTTTCACATTAACGCCTGCAGGAAAATTTTATTTATTTTTGGCAACTGACATCAAAAGAAATTTAGAGTGCTTTATTATTTACTCAAAAAAAAAGAGCTGCTGACATTTTTTTTTAATTTTATTTCTGAAGTTTTTTTTTTTTTTATTTTATTTTATTTTTCTAAAAGTTTTAGCGATGAAGCAAAAAGCAAGAAAGAAATTCGATGTGATCCTTTTGCTATTGATTTCACTTTTGATAAAAATTATTTATTTTGAAGCATTTGTAATTCTTTTTTACTCCCCCCCCCCCTCCGCAAATGACTAGGAAAATAGGAAAACTAATACATTAGCTACCTTTGTATTGCTGCTCGTACTTAACTTAAAATTTATTATTTTTTACATATTCAGATTCAAAATTATCTGTTGAGAGAAATATTTTTCTGTAATTCTGTTCTGTAATTTGTGTAAAATCGTACGCTTAAATGGGCTCCTTTAGTTCTGAACAGATTTTCTTGTTGCTATAGAAAATAAGTTGGCAATACTGTAGGGTGGTTCAAAAATACAAAAAAAAAAAGTTTCTCCTAGATAACAGGACACCCCTCAATATTTTTAGACTTGTGAATAGTAATATACCGGAAGAGTTTTAGCTTCCTATTTCAACTGAAAGAGGGTGCTCAATCCCTTCCCTCAAACTTCATTAATGTCAGGAGGGATTGTGGATAGTAATATACTGGAAGAGTTTTAGCTTCTTATTTCAACTGAAAGAGGGTGCTCAATCACTTCCCCCAAACTTCATTAATGTGAGGAGGGATTGTGGATAGTAATATACTGGAAGAGTTTTAGCTTCTTATATTTCAACTGAAAGAGGGTGCTCAATCTCTTCCCCCAAACTTCATTAATGTGAGGAGAGGAGTTTAAAAAATGCATTAAACTGAAAAAACAATACTACATATTATAATATACTCTAGCAATATGCATATACATTGCAATAAAATAATTATTTACAAAAAAAAAAAACAGCTGGGAAATTAAATGTTTCTAAATTTGTGGCATTTTCTATTCTACAACTAATGTTAAATTGAGAGGTCATCGAGCACTTTCTTAAAATTTGAGTTAGAAGCTAAAACTTTTGCAGTATAATACTATTAGTAAGTGTAAAACAAATAAGGACTGTCCTGGACTCTAGCTAAAAAAAAAATTTTTAAACCACCCTACTAGTTTGTAATCTAGTACCTTTAAAGCGACTGTTTGAAGCTATTGTCGAATGCCAATTTGAAATTGTTGAAATCCTTTGTTCTACATTGCAATATTCCATGCAATATAATACATCAATGAAATCTTGTGGTGCTATAAAGTAAAAATGGGGAGTTTTAATCGGGTATTTATTTATTTTGTTTAAAGATGCAGCATTTTTATAAAAATTATGTGTTTTATGCATCATTTGGACACCGTTAAAAATTATCCCAAGTGGCAAGATAGCTTTTAACCAAGTTAATCATTAATGTAAGTAAATTTTAGAATTATATTTAAATTTTGGATAACTATATGATAGTTTAGGAGAATTTCAGTGTTATGCCAGTAGGTGCAATAACATTATTAAAATCTGAGGTGGGCGAGTTAAAAATGGGGAAATTGTAGATCAAAGTTGCCCTGATGACAATAAAAAGATTGTTGTACACACTGTTCACTATTAATCTGACTGTACTTTGTTGTAAGTAGTCTTTTGTAAAATATTTATTGGGTTCCTGTGTAGTATTGACTTCTACCTGGTGAAAAGTTTTATGGAGTTGAAACTTTTAAGAATATATTTTTTACATAATTATTTTTATGGGAAAAAAAATAAATTTTTCTGTTAATATGAAAATACTATATCTAATGTAGTTTAATGATTGTTATTTTCATTAAATTTGAAAATAAAAGCTGAAATCAATAGTTTGTGCCAAAATTACGCCTTATATTTAGTATTTATTTATCTTAGCTTTTTTTTAGATAATAAATCTTTTGAAATTGTCATTACTTATCTACAGATAAATTCATAGAAACCTTTAAATAATAATGAATCCATTCATAAATATATTCATGTAATTTCAGAGCTGCATAAATAATTGCAAAAAATTCC
Source organism: Uloborus diversus (assembly GCF_026930045.1). NCBI lineage: Eukaryota > Metazoa > Arthropoda > Arachnida > Araneae > Uloboridae > Uloborus > Uloborus diversus. The sequence goes on from NC_072736.1 coordinate 124,667,635, forward strand.
GAGAAGAACTTTTTGAAAAACTGCAATAAGGTTTTCGCTCAGGCAACCATTTCATTTTAGTAAAAAGTTATTCAAACATAAAAATTACTTGTATAATCAATAAATAATTTGTCAGCTTTTGTTTTGAAATGTTTTGCCTGTGCATGCAATATTGTTAAGTTCCTAGACTATATTTTTGAATCAGCTTTAAAGTATTGAATATTTTGTTATTTTTGGTGCCAAATGGTGCCAACAATTGTAGTTTGAAGCAATAAACAAAAGCATTTGCAATTTTTCTCAAAATTCATTTCTTCTGCTTATATTATTTATTGTGTTTTAGCTGTTATGTATTATTTTTCTCTACTAGTAAGTTTTTGGCAACTATTTTTCATTATTTGAATGTGTTTTTGATACAGAAGCTTGTGGTAGTCATTAAAATACTTGCAAGGGAATATTTTATGACAACTGATGGTAAAATGCTTTGCATTATTATGTTTGTTGGCTATTTTTCTGATGTGTACTTTTGTAAATAAAAAAACAAATACAGTAAAACCCTCCTATAACGGACACCTCTCTTATGCGGACAATTTTTAATTCCCCAGTTCCAATGCAAATAACATTATTAAACCCCTGTCCTGCGGATACCTCTCTATTGCAGACAAAAAAAATATGTCAGCATTAGAGGGATTTTACTGTATTTTTGCTTAGAGGACATTCTGATGTTATGTAAGCATGTTTTAGAATAATGTAAGGAAATCCTAATGCAATGATCACTTAAAGCTGAACATTATCAAAAGCATTGTCAAGTATTAAATGCTTTAAATTTTATTAAATCATTTTATTCATTTTTCTTCTTAATCAAATACCAGGTATATATATCCTGCTTTATAACAAAAAGCCCAAAGGCAAATGCACACTGGAAAAAATAAAAAAGTATATATGTTCCTTGAAGAAACATATCATAGCTGATTGCACATTCGTACCAAGATTTTTTAACACTAGTTATATTAACTGGTATATTCTACTATTATATTAACCCAAATAATGGTGGATGGGGGGGGGGGGAGGGACTCTAGTTCTCTCTCCTAAATCCTCAAATAAATTGTCAATTGCAATTTGAGAGACATTTCATTGATGACTCAAGTCTTTTTTAAGCCAGAGGTAAATCTTACATTGTCAGCAAAATGACAATCCAGATACACAATTTCTCTTAACCTATAAATGCTTATGTAATATTTGAAAGGTCCTTCATTTTAAAAGTTTTGTAGTTTATATTTTATAGCAATCATTATTCATTATGTAGTGACAATATATGGTATGGTTCAAGTGTGTAGATAGTTTTTTTTTTTTTTTTTGGTTATTGTATATCATTCTTTGTAAATCTTGTTTGTCTATCACTCTTGTTGCTTGCAATGATATAAAACCTTGTACGTAATCACCTGTTATGTATGATGGAATGGGGTTTTTTTTTCTCCTTTCCGTTCTTTCTTCACTGCTCCAAGATTAAATTTAAATAGTTTATAAACTTGCTTTTAACTTTTACAACTTTTAATTTTTTAAATGATAAAAAAAAATGTGCAAAATAATTGATAACTGTAAAATTCCCCCTCTTGATAAATTATTATTGCAATAAAGCTTATACACCAATATCTGTTAAGGACTACAACAATGTTAAATTGACTTAGAGCTCCATTTTTACTCCTGCTTGGGGTCTAGAACCCTGAAGCATTTTTGTATTTAAAAAGGAGTTACTAGTTATACCTAAGTACCTGTTAAATATTTTTGCAAATATTAGGTTTTAATAGTGTTGACTTTGTGATTCATTATTCACACTCAATAAATTCTGTACTTTTTAATAGAAAACAAGGGCGCCCACATAGGGGGGCTCGAAGCCCCCTTCCTTGGAAATAAGAAATTTCTTACCTTTAGTACTTTTAGTACTCTTTGCAAAAATATAAAAATAATGAATAAATAATTAAAAATGTCAAATTTTAATGACTAATCTGTCTTGGAATCTGCCTCCATGGGGGAAAATATCCTGCTAAACCATGGTTAAAATTTCTGAGAACCCCCTTACAATTTTGCAGATGGACGCCCATGATAGAAAGTCTTAAAAATCGGAAAAAATGTGCTTGACATTCAAAAAATCATTTGTACATAATCTTGTAGCTGTGCAGAATTGAAATCTTTTTTTTTTCCCTCTTTTGGTAAGCACTGGTCATATACCTTAAGATTAGTGTAAAATATATTTTAATGGGTGTATTTTTTAAATGCATATTTTTTCTTAATTTAATTAGATTTTCAATCTGAAAATCATTGCAATAAAATCTTTGCCATTTTTTCCAGAAGATACAAAACAGAATTGCTAATGTGAATAAGATGCCAAGTCACAGAGTACTAGGCTCTATTTTAGATTTTTTATGCCTTTTAAAAAAAGTTTACATATTTTATCTATTGATAGATTATATTCTATTTTTTTAATCAAAATCATTTTTCTTGCTAAGCATCAATTTCTTTCGATTCAATTTTGAAAATCTGGAATCTGTATTATCGACATCTATCATTGTTTCTTGTTAAGATAATGTTCTTCTCATGACATTTTGTGAATGTGTAGTTCTTTTCATCATTTATGTGACATATATGGCTTATCATTCCATGTCCTAAAAGATGTGCCAAAGTATTGAATAAAAATTAAAGTGATATTTAAATAAAACTTGCCTACTATTTATTACAGTTGTATTTTGATATAGCTATGATTGTAATTGCATATTGTATAATCTAATCTGTTTGCAAAATCTCGCGTGCAGGGGGGTAAAAGAATTAACGCCCCCTGTACTTTCATTTTTTTATCGAGAAAAAAAAATGCACATTCGATTTTAATCCTACACAAAGCAAGAAACAAGCAGCCTTTAAAATGAATGGTTCACAAATCAGAGGTGCTTTGGTTTAGAGGTTAAGAATTAAATACCGTGCCTAAGGTAAAATTTCAGAAAATTTAGCTTCACATCTTTCAATAACATCTAACCAGTATTTTTTTTTTTTTGCTGTGACCCTTTGAGGCATGGAGCTTTGTTTGACACCACTCTTCCCCCCCCCCCCCCCCCCCCCCCCAAGCCTACTGACATAGTGGCTCAACAGTTGGCTAAAAAAAGAGTAGTGGCCTCAAAGGCCACCACTTTCTTATTACCATCACTTTGTTCATTAATATGGTCTTGCACTCTCTTTTTTACTAAGTAAGTTGTTGAGTTCTTTCCAGCAGGGGCGGCATATGGGGGGTCGAGAGGGGGCGGTCGCTCCCCTAAATTTTTTGAGAGGAATGATAAAAAACGAGCAAATTCAATTTACGTAAATCGCAAACCAATGTTCGCAAACCAATTTGTATTCAGTATACATTCTTCGTTAGCTACTCCGGGAGAAAAATCAAAATGACGGGCCAGTTTTAATTTTAATCAAGCAATAAAACCGAATATTGTGTTCTTGGTTTGAAAATTTTTTAACCTTCTTGTTCCAAAATTTTTGTCACGAAAAAAAAAGGAAAAATCCATGCATGGTAAACATAACATTTTTATCAAAGACAAAGATCTAATGACTAATGTTTCTCTGTTCATAAAAGGGAAGACATGTAATTCCTCTCAATTCTCACCTCAACAAAAATATTCATTTGGAAATTGTTCACGAAATTGAGAATGAGGGGGGAACACCTGGCATCAAATGCCTACACATATCTCTTTCTTTCCCCTCCCTTTGATCAGGCGCCGTGAATGGAATAACTTAGGAAGTACGGGGAGATATCCCGTATCTCATGGCGAGCAAGGTTCACATTAAGGGGTAAAGTCCCAGATGGGCTGACGCCCAGCGCGGGGACCTTCCCCGGCGCAATAAGCACCAAGACGGTCCGTGGCCCAGACGACTATCGATCGTCGCACCCAGCCGTGCGAGGGGCCAGCTACGCGGAACCCCCCCCCCCCCCCGAATGGTGGAACCTAAGGCTTACAGCTAAGTGGTGGGGTGTGTGCGGAGAAAAGTAGATACGCTGCATCGGTATAATTGCCGCACCTCGAAAAGAGTAAGAGTGAAAAAAAATTTTAATGTTCAGAAATGTCACATTGCCAATAAACGCAGCATATAAACATGATGAGCAACTCCTTGATATTGATGCTATATCAGAGTAGAAAATACCCATAAAAAATAATAAATAAATAAAACTATAGTACATATTTGCTTGTAGCTCTATCCCTAAACTTTTAAAAATCCGAAGAAATAAAAACAATCTCGCATTTAAAGTGATTTCCGATTTTTTTTTCCTTAAATCGGGAACGTTTTACCCATCTAGGTTTTGCCGTGTTTTTTTTTTCGCAAGGAAAGAAAATGAAATTTTATAGTCACGTTTACGATTTAGAATGACCAATAATCATATTTATGTATGAAAGAAGTTAGTTTCCTCGATTATTTTTGAAGTGGTCCGTTTTTGCGAATTTCTGTTATCTTTTGCTTTTATTTTGTATTAACTTCAATAAAATATGTACAGTGTACAGGTTTTTCTTTTTTTGCTTCCTTATGTTCCTTTTAAGGTTTTACATTGCCTCTCTATTTAAACATAGCTCCATTTCATTTGTAGTCAATTATACAAAAAATTGGCGAAAAGAAAATTCGGCCTCTCCCGCACTTTTTGAACAGTCGGCCGTTTAGTTTAATAAAAGCTTCTAATTGACGGGTAAGTAATATTTAATTGTATCAGAACGTATTTATTTCTTTATTGTTTCGTTAGAACAGTAGGACTGAAGTCGAAGCAATAAAAAGAAAAGTCTATCATAAATGCCGCAACGGTAAAAAAAAAAAATGTCACGAACATTTAACTTTTAAACAAGCCCAACGCTGCGTCTTTCCCATCAGAAATTGCTGTGGTCAGTCAATGAAAAGCTTAGGACCCATGAGCGCCCATATAAGGGGGCAAGTGGGGGCTCCACCCCCCCCCCCTAGAAATAAGAATTTCCTTGCTTTTAGTAATTTTTTCCTTTGCAAAAATGTAAAAACTTTTCTTCTCCAGCCATTAATGAATAAGTCATTGAAAATGTCAAATTTTAATAACTCTAATCTGTACTGAAATCGGTTTCCATTGGGAAATTATCCTGCTGAACCATGGGGAAAATATCTCAGCCCCCCCCCCCTCCCCTTAAAATTTTGCATATGGGTGCCCTTCTTAGGATCCACTTGTTTCTTTTGCTTTTCAAAATTGAAACATTCAGAACTTACCGGTGCGACATTATAAAAATAAGAATCAATGCACAATTAGAAGTGCTATACTAAAGAAGAAAAAGTAGGAAAAAAAAGGAAAAGGTAGGAAAATAAGGAGAGAGCTCTAAAAAGTAGGAAAAATAGGAACTCTTCGGGGTCTGCAATATGTGTTTTGGTTCCATACTTAGGTAATTCCTATTTAAGAAGCTCGACCTGCCAAATGAAATGTTGAATTGCCGCCCCTGCTTTCAAGTAAATACTTGTTTAGGGTAGCGACAGAAACTGGAAAAAAAAGTTCCCTGATTTAAATGGAGATAATCTTGAACTGAATTTTCAAGCAGTATAATTGTTGCTACAAGAATAACAAGTGATAGTTAAAGTATAGAAGTAATGTAGTTTTACTTACGTAAATAATACTGCCATGTGCAGGCAAACGGCAGTATCTGCAGAAATTAGTTTTCGAGATATTTGAAGAAGTGTGGTGGATTCAGTACTAGCAATAGGAAAATGTTGGAATTAGATGTTTTTTTCGCGCCTCTTTTTCAGCAGAAAACCAAATAAGCGAGTATGTACAATAAAGATAACGTACAATAGATAACAAAAATGCAAAAAAAAAAAAAAAAAATCAAAAATATGCAGTTACCCTTCTCCTTCACCCTAAGTTTGCCCTTCACCTGCACACGGCAGAATAGACATATTTATGGAAAACAAATTGAAATCTTTCAACAACCAGTCATATTGAGTTATTCTCTAATCAAGAACTTAGGTTTTAATGAATGAATACAGCATTTTAACTATTAAAAAATAATAAAAATATTTACTGTTGTACACAACTCGATTTAAGATGATTTCATTAGTTGCAGAAAAAAAATCTTAGATTAGTTACAAACAACATTTAAATGCAAAATTAATTATTAATTTCAAAATGTATATGTATATGGTTTTAAAATAAAAGAATTTTAAAGTCTGGAAAAAAAACCCTTTGTATAATCTGAAGTGACAGCGAGTGATACCATGGCAAAAAACAAATTTGATTTTCAGTCAAAATTCAATTTTAGCAATTAAATTAAAAATGCCAAGTGATAACTTTTAAGATTTTTTTTAGCACTAATTTAAAAAACAAAGATTTTTTTTTTCAAATCGTGATAACAGTGTGCTAATTACTTCAAGACAATTAGTAAATTCAAGGGAGCAAAGTCATCAATAACAACTTCCTCTTTCCCTGCAGGGTTGTTTATCTTACGTAGCATGGAATGCGTGGAAGAAAAATTCAAGCTAGATAAAATAAACAACTTTACAGACACAGAAGCAATCTTAGGAAGCTCATCCTAAGATTGAATACTTTGACCTTGAGAAAAAAAGATGCACAAATATGCGGCACTGCATGATCGCACCTCATTAATTTTACTTTTTAAAGACAAACAACAGGCGTAAAATTCGTAAGAAATCAAGGTACTTCATTTTGCAAGGGAAAAAAAATTGTTTTCTTCCTTCATTTGTTCAGTTTTCCCTGAATTTTTGTTATTTTTTCAAAATTTCCTGATATTTCTCTGAGTGATAAAGTTTCCTGACTTTTCCCTGATCTGTCGCCACACTGATGTTTTTCATTAAGAAACCGCAGAAATCATTTTTACAGACATTTTCAGGCCGAGAAAAATGTCAGAAATAATAATCCAAATGTAATGGAAATATTGAATTTGTTGCATGGTTTTAAATTGTTATTTTGGTGAAATTTAGGGTTGTTTTTTTGCAGTAGTGTGTATGTTTGAGTTATAAAAAATGCTGTTATTAAATATACTCGAAATAATATTTTTTTTTCATTATTATTACTATTGTTTTACTGATTACAATGTTTCTGAAAATGGGCTTAAAGATGTAACAAAAATGTATAAAAATAACAACATAAAAATATAGGACAACATTACAGCCAAATTTCAGCTGTATTTGATAAAAATTGCAATGAGAAATTATATGGCATTATCAAATCTAAAAAAAGATTTTACAATATATACAGATTAAAAAATATGAAAAATCACTGTTCTTGATAAAATCTTGTGATGGCATCTATTATATCAGCTTTTTTAGATCCACATCGAATTCCATTTCTTTTACAAAATTCTTTCAACAGATTCACTTTAAATCGACCCAGCTATGGTGGAAGAAAAAGAAACAATGTTTAATAATAATGCATAAAAAGTAAAGGTCAAATTGTTTTAATAATATTAGTAATTTTCAAAGCTTGCACTTTGTAGCATTGAAAAGGAGATCCCTTGAAACCCCAAAACATGCATCAGCATTAGGAATCAGTTTGCGATTAAATTACATTGTTTACTGATGTAATTTTAATAAATTATAAAAGCTGAATATATAAAAATAATTTAAAATCATCAAACATATTGATCTTTAACAAATATAGATTCCTAGTTTTAATCGCCAATTTTTATAACTTAATCAAAACCTCTCACCACTCTATCCCAACTCTTCCTTATGTCATTTTTTTTCTTTCTCCTTTTCAGCTGTATGATTTTCAAGGGCGCCCATATAGGGGGGCAAGGGGGGGGGCTCGAGCCCCCCCCCCTTAGAAATTAGAACTTCCTTGCTTTTAGTACTTTTCTCTTTGCAAAAATGTAAAAATATTTCTTCTCCAGCCATTAATGAATATGTTCTTAAAAATGTCAAATTTTAATGACTCCAATCTGTAATGAAATCGGTTTTCATAGGGAAAATATTGTGCTAAACCATGGTTAAAATATCTGAGCCCCCCTTACAATTTTGCATATGGGCGCCCATGATGATTTTGTATAATAGAAAAATTCACAGGGCCTGAATAGGGGAAATAAAATAAAAGGATTTTCCAGTTGCAGAGGAATCGGTAAATAAATAGTATAATAAGTAATGCACTAAGGTGTTTCTTTCTACAATGTTTATTGTCTCCTTTAGCAGGATCAAGATCTATTTTACTTCATTAATTTTTACACAAAATCTTAAGACTTTATTGCAAAATCTGCATACTTAACATTTGTATTTAAATGCAACAGCAGGCGTCGGAGTGGTGATTTCAAAAATTTTAGGACAACAAATATCAAGTTTTTTTTTTAACTTAAATGTAATTTAAAAGACTGATTTTCATAGTGGGTGATAAAATATTTGAAATTCAATCGTGAGAACTACAATAGAATGCATTAGAGGTCTAGTCTCTGCCCATACGTAAATAGCATACGTTAATCGTGACGTCATCGCACGAGCACATCGTATCGGACGCTAGCAACTTACGCACTCACCGTACGTACGGTAACTGCGGTAGTCTCTGCCCAAAAATACCGGAAGTTCGTTAATACTCACTGGGATAACGAACGTACGGTAAGCATTAAACCACGCCTTTCTTCCTGTCCCTGTAAGCCAATGGAAAATTAGAATCGTTGACATGAGAACGCTCAGGAGACGAGGCTAGCCTCAGTTGTTTTGTTTTGATTCTCCTTTTGACGTCTGCTCTCAATCATAGAAAGATGGAAAAAAAATTTCTTGTTATTACTTACACCACTCGGGTACCCAAATCAGAACAAAAGAAGAACCTTTTGACCTAAGAATCATAATGATAATAAAAAAAAGCATTTTTGTTGGAGTTTTTACCATTTTTTTTTTTTTTTTTTTGGAGCATTCAGTAACAAATTCCTAAAATTTAAAATATCAACCAGCAAAGAAAACAAAGCAATGGAAGGTTCTAATTAAATTCGTTTTTAATATTTCTTCATTGATCTGTCAATATGATAATGAAATTACAAAATATTCCTAATGTAGTGAAATATCATTGTTTGAAACATTATTTTGAATTGTTTTGTAAATTATCAAAATAGCTTTAACACTATAATATTTTTTAAGAATTTGGCTCAAAGTACTTTTGTGCCAACTCTCAAATAAAAAACAGGCATTTCTGGCACCATGGACATATTCACCGGGGGGGGGGGGGGGGGCATTTGTCAATGAGTTTGAAAGTGTATACATCTTCTTCCAAGTACATTAAAAAAGAAAAATTACTGGTGTTGAGTTAATACTGCTATCATTTTAGAATTGCATTGCTTCCAAAATCTTGGGGGGAGGCGGGGGGCTAAAAGACCAGTCCCCAAACTGTCCAAATTATGGCCCTGCCCAGGAGGACACTGAACTTTAATCTTTGGGAGGAAAAAAAGTCTTCAATTATTTGCCGAATGGAATGCCACAAATATTGTCGCTGAATGAGGATAATTTTACCTAATAAAACTCCTAATTTTGCTGAAGCGGCAAAAAAATTTATCGAATAAGGAAAATTTTGGGAGGTCACAACGACTTTGCATTGGGACTTTCCTGGGCCTGCCCTCCCCTTCCATGTTGAGATGGTGACACCCTTGTCTGGCTCTGATCTATAAATTTTAGGCCCCCCTGGCAAAAAATTAGCAGAGCCCCTAACTGGCTACTGGAGTTCTAAGCCACTTAAAGCCGGGGGCCCATTTAGTATAGTGAGCCGCCCCGCGCTGCAGGTAAGTAGATCTGGAGCAGGGGCAAACTGAGCCCAGGCCCAAGGAGTTTAGAAACCCATCTCTCTTTAAATATCCAATGAATGAAATTTAATTTGTATTTATTAGGCTTTACATATGCAATTACGAAAAGAAAAATAATTGCTAAAATGTTTTTTCGTGAATTTCTTTCTATTTGTAGTTTGAAAATTAAAACATCATTCAGAACAATTTGCATAACAGATTATCTAATAGTCGATAATATTAATTTCTGTGACTGCCTGTCCCTAACCGCATCTCCTCTGAACTGGAAATGTCTGCCAAGTCAATACTGGTACTGTTGAATACATCACACTCTAGGATTCCCCGTACCTACCATTTTTGTTCTAAACTGTTGGATGGGGGCCTGAAGACAGATGTTTTTTGATCCAGGTCAGAAGACGAGTAATCTCTGGTCTAGCACTCCCAGAGGTATTAATTCTTTGAAGGACTTTGACTGCGACATATTTAACTTGCCCCAGTCACCATTAACAAACATGGAAGATCTTTGACCGGCTGGCATCGGACCTTGGACCCTTCGGGTAAGCAGGGGTCCTCCCCCAAGAGCAAAAGCACCCCCCAAAAAATACCTCTCAATTTTCTTCCCCCCCCCCCTTCCCTTAGAAATTCTATTGGCGCAGTCTGTACCATGACCCCTTCCAGGTAGGCACCCCTGAGTTAAGAGTCTGACACCTTACGAATCCGGCCAACACACCCCACCTTTGGATACGGGTTGTTAATCTCTGTATTTATTGCACCCGTTTATCTCACCCCTTTAAACCTTGAGGGGCCAGATATCCAGTTATGTCTTGAGGATATCCAAGGATGTCATGATACCCTAAAAAGCATAAAATCTTTGAGGCGGATGGCAAACGGGTTGGCGTGCAAAGCGAGCAGGGGAGTCGGGCCCCCTAGTCTAAACTATTTATTTCTGTGTCTATCTTCTCCGGATTGGCCGTGTCTACCTGTACCACTGGATACAGGGCAAATAGGGGAAGCCATTTCCACTCTTCTTTAGGGGCTTCCATTCCTGAGGATATTCTGGGATGTCTCGACACCCCTAAAATCATTAACAGTCACCTGCTGCAAGTGGCTTTGAGCGCCCACAGGTGGCAACCGGGGGTTGGCGAGCCAAACGAGCAGGGGGCAGAGCCTCTAAAATTCCATTACAACTATACTGCAGTTTGTACAGAATATGTTTTAATATTCCTTTTTATAATAAAATGACAGCTTAAATAAAGAAATTTGTTTGAAATCAGCCGAAGGTATACAAATAAAGTGCATATTGAAGAAACAACAATGAACATTGATGTAAATGTGCATTTATTGGTTCCGCAACTGTATAAAATTTTGTGATGTGTATTATGGGAATGATGATATGTATAGTGAAGAACAGGAATTCCAGATTCATCAATTGGGTGGTAAGGGAACCCTCTGAATTTTAGAAACAATCAAATTTGGCATTATTGTGTGTACGCAGTTTGTTTTCTTCCTATATAATCTATTGTGCACAAAACTTTAGACCCCCCCCCCACCCATGGAAAATTGTGAAATGAGACCCTACTGTAGCTTAAGGGAGTCCTACGGAAGTATACATGTGTACCTGAGCTTACAGCTATTATGTGCAAAGTCTATGATGGCTGCTGAGTGATGAATTTGCTGCTTTGAGTGTTCAACAAAAAGAAGCAGAAATATTGGAATGCATCAAAAGACAAGTATTTCAGGAGTCTTATACAATGTGTTGAATAGTTTAGATGCAAAGTTTGTCAAACTTTTTTTCTGACCAAAATGTTCAGATTAACCTCACAGCAATGAAACATTGCTTTCCGTCAGCAATATTACCAGCTCATTTGCTCATTCATCATTATGGGATTACCAACTAATTTACCTCATCATTCGGCAAACACAACATCATTTTTAATTCCTGGTATTCATTTATATTTACTGATGGGAGTGAAGTAAAAGATCTTGCAGCTTGGCCCTAGAAACATTGTTGTTTATTTTATTTGTACAAATTAATATTATTCGACACGCAAATGGATCATATATCAAACCTATAAATAAATAAAATTCTCAAACTGACCGTCTCAAATTTCATGAAAGTTTCAGAAGCCCTACTCTCTGACATCTTAAATGTAACAGTAAAACCCCTCCAAACGGCCACCTCACTGATGTGAACAATATTTTATTCTCCGATTTCAAAGAAAATAACACTGTTAAATCTCTGTCCTGCAGACATCCCTCTATTGCCGACAAAAAAATTGTCCCATTAGTGTCTGTATTAGAGGGGTTTTACTGTATATAATTTTTAAAAAACTTTCATACATAATTAGTAATTAATTTCTGAAAGTTGTTAAAAAGCACAGCACTTCTTTCTAACTTGCTGGCAGTGAGTAAAATTTTATAATTCAATCTTTATGAGAGCTACAGAGCTGTATTATAACTCACTTTGAAGAGAAAGACATGCACTTCAGTTGAATGTGTAACTTAAATACTTTTCGGAAAAAAATTCTCTTTCCCAAAATTTTCAAATTAAAAAAAAATTGAGAATAGTGTCATTTTATAAAAAAGAGCATGATTTTTACTGTATTTTAGTGAATAGGGCCAAACATTTTCAGAGTGGGACTACAACAAAATTTTAAAAAGTACATAATTTTAAAATTATTGGAATAAAAAAATGTTTAACTTACAAATCAGAGATGAAAGATAATGAAATTATCTTTAAAATGCGCTATTGTACAGCTCTGTAGTTCAAAAAAAAAAAAAAAAAACTTATAACTAGTGATGTGCTGGATCGTTAAAAGTTCAGATCTGCGGATAGGGATCACTAGTGTCTAGATCCGTGAGAACTACTTGTGGGTCAGTACACGCCAGAAACTGAAAGTAGATAAATTTTAAATCGTGGAGCAACAAAGAAATTGCTATTACTCGCAAGCATAAAGGTTTAACATTGAACTCAAAATTTTCTTTTATTGTGTAAACAAGATTATAACTCCTACTTGGAAATTCCTAACAAATATTCAACGCAGAAAATTTCATTCTTTCAACTAGTCCTAATATTTAAACGCACATATATGATCTCACTGTTCAAACTGCGAAAAACACTACGTTGGTTTTTAATTAATATCTTCATTAATTCATAGGTGTCCACCAAGGGAAGGTCAGACTACGGCATTGAAAATTTTAGAAAGGTTGTTTTCAAGGGTACTTTTCTTTGTTGTATTTGGGGAAGCGGTGGACACCCCTGGGTAATTAGTGTTACAAAGATGAGACCAAGCTAAGAACACAAAGGTCAAGTCACTTTTTGAGCGTAAAAAAGAATGAACAAAATCGTTTCATCTGTTTGGAAGCTACGATTCCACAAACACACACAAATATACATGTCAAACTTATTATCTCTTTCCTAATAGAGTCGGGGTTTAAAAATTAACTTTTTCAATTTCTGAAATGATACCTTATTTAACAAAATGAAAACACTTAACTTACATACAATTTAAGAGTGTTTCATGCCTATCTATATTTAGAATTCAAATATGTGTTGAAATTTAAGAATATAAAAGATTTGTTTAAGATCTGGAAAAAACAGATAAGGATACACATCTTTATCTTCCCTCGGACATCCGGCATAACACTAGTCAGGATTTTTTTAAGCCAATTTTTTGTAAAAATTATCCTACAATATTTGTATCAACTGTTCTGAGCCCACTCTGAACATTTGGGATGCATTCATTATAATACATTACAAAAAAAAAACCCTGAATTTTTGAGACACAATGTCAAAATTTAAAATTGTGAAAAAATATTTTTATCTGAAATATTTGTGTTGTTACACATCAAAGTAAGGCATATGCAGTTTTCTTTAAAATGAGCTATTATGCAACTCTGAAGCTCCCATAGAACTTGAGTTAGGTATAACATTTCAAAACACTGCGGGGAAAATAGTGTTTAACAAACTCAGACATTAGTTACTGATCAATTGTGTAAGATAGATTTTTTTTTAAAGTTTATATACATTTGAGGTGTCAGAGAGTAGTAGGATTTCGCAAAGTTTCTTGAAAATCTGAAACGATCAGCTTGAGAATTTTGTTTATTTTATTGCTTGGTTTAAAATGGAATGACCCACTTACCTGTCGGAAAATAATTAATCTGTACAAACAAAATCAACAGCAAATTTCGTAGGGCCATGGTGCAAGATCTTTTACTTCACTCTTATCAATAAATATAAATGAACGCTAAGAATTAAAAATGATGTTGTGTTTGTAGAACAGTGACGAAGAATGTACTCGCAAATTAGCTGGTAACCCTATATACAGGAGGGAAAGCAATGTTTCACTTCTGTGGCGTTAATCACTTAACTTTTGATCTATTTATAAAGTTTGACAAACCTTGCATCAAAAATATCCAACGCGTGTGATGATTCTTCAATACTTTTCTTTCGATAAGTTCCAATAGTTCAACAAGTTTCATAAAACTCATTGCGCGGCGAATACAGCAGCCATCTTTGTTTTGACTCTTAAACGTACGTACGAAAGGTTTACGCCAGAAAAATCATGGCGTTAATTTACCGTACGTTCGCGTTTTGGCAGCTGCCTTTTGCGTCCGGTAAGAAAGGGCAGAGACTAGCGAATTTTGTTGCGTACGTAAAAGTGACGTCACGGGTGGGCGTTGCATGCGTTAAATTTTTACGTATTGGGCAGAGACTAGGCCTCTTAATCTTTTATTCTTTAACACAGTGACACATAAGGAAGCAGAAATCTATAACACATACGATGGATAAATCCAGAACATTTTCAAGGAGGGGGTTACTCTTTACTCCTTGGAACTTCAATTTCTAAACTTTTTCGGAAAAATGCTGAACCCTATCGCTTACACTACATAATTAAAGGTGTCCTACAGTTATGTTTCTTTCAAAAAATATTCACTGAGAGCCTTCAAACCTATCTCTAGTATCATCTAACATCGTCAAAAATTGAGGTTTTGGAACTTCAAATTTGTAAAAAAAATTCTATAGAGAGTTCCGGTCCCTAGACTAGAGTAATAAGAGATAGACTAAGATTTCGTTTTCAAGACTTGAACTTCAGGGAAATGTGCCCTTTCTCTATACGTCATCAAAGATGTTGCAAAATTGCGTTTGACTGCAAAAGTTACAAAGTATCGATGAAACAAACAGCATATTGAGCATGTGTTTTCGTTAAATGCATCCCACTTCCTTTTCTTCAGAAGAAAAGCAGCAGCAGCATAGATTTTACTCTTTCTTTTTGATAGAAAATTTCTTAGGGTTTATGATTCTATGAAATTTGTTTTATCCTAAAATATAGGCATATTACCATGAAAAGTTCAATTTTTAGGTTGAATTATATTTTTCTGTACAAGTAGGGAATGAAATAATGAAAATTTTAGGACAAAACTTGAAATTTTAGGACTACTCCTCCCTTTGCAGCAGATAAAGAAACAATTTTCATTACGCTTATAATTTGTCATTAGGATTAACACTACAATTAATCCTAAAAGTAAATATAGAAAAATACACTATACCGTTCAAATAAGTTGGAAACATATTTAGAGCCTGAAAGATATATCATAAATGCTTTCATCCATCAATAAAACAAAGAAATTAATATAATGCAAAAATATTTAACTTACCTGCCCTGTTGAAGCTTCATGCTGTAAAGTCACAGGCATTATTTCTTCAACTTTTGTTCGCTTTGCTTGAGGATACATTGGATCCCCCTATAAGGAGGAATTTAAATTATGTATGAATATTTCTATACTGGATTTAACCACGAAGAAAGTGCTTGTTTGGACGTATGCAGTCACATACACAAAGATTAGAATTTTACATTTTAATTTGCAAATTAAACACATTATTGAACAAGTTATGTGCACATCCTAGGTAGATATTCAAACTCAATTCATAGCCTAAAGGACTAGACGGAGCTCCATTTTAAACGAGACAGCCGGATTGAGAGGGGGGACATTTTTCTTAGTTTAATATTGAAAAACTTTTCATAATAATGTCTGTAATATAGTAACTCCACATTACAGTGCACTTGTTCAGAGACAAAAAAGTGTGATTGATACTAAGATCATTAAAAATATAATAATAATTCATCTAAAATTAAAGTGACTGATCTGTGCATCTATAACAAATTTAGTTCATTCTTATACAGTCGAACACGCTTATAGCAAGCCCCGTTTTAACAAGAACTCGGATTTTGCAAGGAAATCAAAAAGATTTGGTTGGTACAATGTTAACACTAGGGGAACAAAACTCGCTTTTAACATCCAAAAAACACTTAAAACGAGCAATATTTTTTAATTCATAAAATGTTTGTTGATTTCCTCCGCAGAAAAATTTATTTATTATTATTTTTTTTTTTAAATCCATTAACATTTTGAATTTGACTGAAAGTTAGAGAAGTAACATAAATCATGAGAACAAGTAATTACACGGCCCTTTTGTTTTAAATTCATGGAGTAGAGGAGCATTTAAAAATTAGATATTTGTTGAAGAGAATGTTATCATTTTTGCGATATACTTTCCAGGATATTGTAGCTGAAATTTAAGAGAGAAAAAAAATGAAAGTGAACATCATAACGACAAATGTAAAGAATTTGAAGTTAAATAGCCCTTGATATACTTGGCTTCTAAACTGTAGAAAAAGGGCATAACTATTTTGAGGCCACAAATGCAAATGATGATGTTTTTTGGGCCCCACATTTCTCAAAACCAAGAACAAGAAAAGAGACAATAGAGAGTTCAAATCAAAGAATCAACCTTTTAGGTACTGTACAGAAATATAAAACTAACAAAACAAGCATGTATGAATTTTTATGATTTTTTTCCCGAATCCATTTTTTGTGAGCACTTTAACACGCTTACGCTCGTTATAAGTGAGTTTGACTGTATTAGGATAAATATTTTAATATGCAAAAAAAATATATTTATTTTGCCATTTTTTAAATAAAAAAGGTATTTATTGAAATTACTTTTTTCTTTGGGGGGAAAAAAATCCAAACCAATTTTTAATTTAACACTTTCAGGTCTGAGCTATTTTGGCCGCATATCTCCCTCTAGACTGGGGTTTTTTGGCGCTTTGCATAATTTTTGAAAAAATACTCAGGAGACATGTATTTTAGTAATTTTTACTCCATTACATATTTCAAGATGTTTTCTTCCATAATAAAAGAACTATTTGAATGGATTAAAAATCAATTTTTAGTACGAAATTGTCAAAAAAAGCACTTTTGAAACTAAAAAAAAAAATTCTGCATAGGAAAACATCATTTTTAACCTTAAAAGTTTGCCCAGACTAAATTAAAAACTTAACTAAACCTTGAACAAATATCTAAAAATAGGTTTAATTTTTAAATAAACATTATTTAATAAAATTTGCTTTTGCATGGTAAATTTCAAAGCACCAACTCGAATTTAAACCCATATTCTATCAAGTTTCTTGTTTTTATTTTTGCCTGATGCTGCCATCTATATTTATTTTTTTAGTTATTTTTGAAAGTAAAAGGTTCACAGATAGTATCTAAAACGCTAGAAAACCAGTATCTAAAACGCTCCCAGGGGGGGCGAGCCCCCCCCCCCCCCCCCCCCCCCGCCCGGAAATTAGAACTTCCTTGCTTTTAGTACTTTTTTTCTTTGCAAAAATATATAAATATTTCTTCTTCAGCCATTAATGAATAAATAATAAAAAAGTGTAAAATTTTAATGACTCAAATCTGTCCTGAAATCTGCCTCTATGGGGAAAATATCCTACTAAACCATGGTTAAAACTTCTGAGCCCTCCCCCCATTACAATTTTGCATATGGGCGCCCATGGCGAAGAGGAGTAAAAATTTGACCCAGAGAGAATCTCGAGCTTAGTTAACTTCACCAAAAGCGGCAACACGAGTGGCACTCGGGCAAGTGTTAACTTGCAGTGAATCCAGATGAACTGAAAATATCAGCTGAAAAAAAGTAGAATAATTTTCCTATGAAGCACAATATTTTTACTGCTCGTAGTAGACAAATTTAATGCATTTTTCTTACCTTTAATTTTTCAAGAGAGAGGAGGAACAAAATATAGGCTGAATAAGCAATGCCAAGAGGTACAATATAATGAGAGATCACTGTAATATTTTATGTAAAATTCTATTTAGTAAATTTTCCATGAAATCCTTAAAAGTAAAACCCAAAGATGTCAATTTCTATGCAGATAGCAAATGGGTATCATGAATATCTACTCATCATGTAATTTATTGAAATCCACAACACTGATCATTTAATTTCACAAAACAATAAGTTTCTATAAACTGTCAAGCACAGATACAACACAGTGTTAGAAATAAGAATTTAAATCTAGGCTTCATGATGGCACCTAGTTAGCATTAAAGTCTAGGCATCTAGGTAACATTTTTAATGAATCAAATATATGTATCCACACATTTTTTTATTTTCTTCTATATCTAATATATAGAAGAAAGTATTGGATTCGTGCAAATTTTCGAACTTCGAATTTTGACGGAATTGAACGTTTTGAGGTGTGCTGAGTCATTTCGACCATTTTTGGAAAATATCTGTCTGTGTGTGTACGTCACGTATGTGTGTGACCAGTTTTTTGTGGCCACTCTACAGCAAAAACTACCACATGAAATCGAACGAAATTTGGTACACATAGTGCCCTTATGTTAACTTGCGCTCATTGGTTTTTGGTGCGAATTCCTCTAAGGGGGGGGGGGAGCAATGGGACGTTTTTTGAGTCATGCTTGCCTGCTATTCTCCAGGAAGTAACTGGCAGAATCAAACAAAATTTGGTCCATATGTTTCCCCTAACAGGTACAGGTGCTGATTCAATTTTAGTGTCAATAGCTCAAACGGGGGTTGAGCTATAGACCATGTTTTTGTCATCAATTGCAACTGTTGTATCTCAAGAAATAATGAACAAAATCAAACAAAAATTTATTGACAAGTAGCCCTTAGAGGGTATAAGAGCTGATTCTATTTTGGCGTCAATAGCTGAAAAGAGGGTGGCGCAATCGAACGTTCTTTGTTTTCCATTGTGAGTGCCATATCTCAAGAAGTAAGGTTCTGGATGAAATTTGGAATAAATGTCAATCCATATGTAAACAGGCATTGGTTCAATTTTGGCGCCAATCGCTCCATGGGGGAGGCTGATTTTTTTGTGTGAATAAAAATAGCTTTATAATTGCAACTATAAGATAAATCGTTATAAACTGTTGTCGGCATAATTCGCGTGATTTCAATTGTTTTAAAATGACAAGAAAAACACGATGATTTAAACTTTTTAACTGTTACCATCTTATGTTTCTTAACAAAAAAATGTTTGCAATTATTTTAAGCAAGGCTTTTACAATAATTTTCAATTTTCATTATTTGCTTTGCTTTTGAGATAAATCGGGAATTGCGATGGTCGTTAAGTTTTGGTGTGTGTAATTTTGTTTTTGTTGGGAATATTGCTTCCTCGTCAAGCGTGGGGAGGGATCATAATTATACGAAAGATATAGAAGAAAGTTTCATGATGGCCACAACATACTAGTTTTTTATTATTATTGAACACACTGTCAATATGCACTGCAGTCACATACACAAATATTTTACAAATTAAAATTAAATTTGCTGTATGTGTACAAATATTCTACATATTTGCCATATGTACTAAAATACATACACATTTGTATTCATACCAATGTGTTTCATGCATGTAGCCAATAGTATATTTTACAAATACTAGGAGTGAAAACAAAATTTTTGTTCCCAAAGGACTAATGACCACTTATTTCTAACACAGTAGACGTGTCAATGGCATAACATAATATAAAATAAAATTTTAACATTCACATTTTCTGAAATTAAACATAAAGAAAATTTTAGAAATGCTTATAGAACAAAATTTGCAAAATTACCATTCCATGTTTGTTTGGGGTGTAAGAACTAGATCCTCCTGGGCAAAGCAAGGCTTTGAATTCATCAATTAATCGCCCAGCTCTCTTTTCAATAACATCTTTAGTTGGTACTGCAAAACATATTATTATAGAATTATTTTTCATAGGAATTATAATACAGTATAACCCTGAATTAACGATTGTCAAGGGACTGGAAAAAGTTATCGTTAAATTGAGGAGCATATACTTTCAATGCAGTTAAGTCTGGACCAGTGAAATGTATCATTAAATTGAGAAAATCAGGTATGATTAAATCAAAGTTATACAGTAAAACCTGTCTACAACCCTACTGTTGGGACCTAAAAAAAATATTGTAATAGACAGGTTATCGTTATAGACAAGTTTGTTAATTCATGCTGACATTTTGCTCAGGCCAAAACAAATATTGTTATAGACAGGTCATCGTTATAGACAGTTTGTTTATTCATGCTGACATTTTGCTCAGGCCAAAACAAATATTGCTGTAGACAGGTCATCGTTATAGACAGTATCATTATACACAGGTTTCACTGCAGTGTACAACATTTGAGAAGTTTATCAGAAGGTGGGGAAAATAATGAATTGATAAAATTAACAATTACTATTGAACTTCTTATTTATCAACTTTACGAAAACCCATCAACAACAAATTAATTTCAAACATCTTACTTTAGGGAATTGAGAAAACTAACCAATTTTTTGTACTTACATGTGTAATCTATAATCTCTTCAGGAGCATCACGATTTAGCGCCAAAGCTTCAATGTTTCTCCAGTGCTTTTGTAAAACTTAAAAGAAAAGAAAAAGAAATCTAAACTTAAAGAAAAATGTTTTCGCAGGTACCATTATATTTTTCAATTTCTAACAATAATATTTATTATTACAATGTAAGATATCAACGGCATCCACTTTCAGAATAGTATCACTGCTAAATAACTGTGGGTTTGTGGAAGTCGGCTAAAGACAAAGATGCAGCCCTCACAGTGGAAACATACATCATACTCCACGGCAAAAAAAGAACACACAGCTGGTTCAGAAAAATTATATATATTTTTTTTTTATTCTCTAAAAACCAAGAATTTTTTTGCCCCAATGATATTTTCCTACTAATTTGTTAGAACTGCAACTTCAGACGACAATTTTTGAAAAATACAGCCGGACCTCCGTACATTGAAGTAGCAAATTGCGGGGGAAAAATTAGAAACAATCTTATTTAATCCTAAAAATCTCCTAAAACATTAAAATTAAAGCTTATTTTCGTGTATGAAATCTAATTTCTAATTTATACGAGCATCGAATTAAAAAAAAGTTAATGATTTAAAAAATAACAGAAATTACATTTTTTGTGTCTTCATACATCTTTATTCTTCGGCAATTCAACTTGATCTGCAACATTATGGGATTTTCGTTTTGACAATGCAATCAAGAGAAAAGTAAAAAATCAATCTATACTTAACTTGAATGATTTTCACTGAAGTTTAAAAGACTAAGAATGATACTACAGACAAAAGGGATAACTTGAAACTGATTTTACAGTGTTTCTGGTTACAACTAAGATTTGAAATAAACGTGAGGGAATTTAAGAACTCCAGAGAATGAAACAACAACCTTTCTACACACCCCTCAACCCCAGATTCCTTATGAGTTTCGTAGCAACCTTTAGTGAACATAATTTCCTCCTCTAACCTTCATTTTTCATGAGACAAAGTTTAAAGTGAAAAAAAAAATCTACAAATGTCTCAAAAATAAATCGATATATAGGGATTTTTTCAATACATAGAAACACTTTTTCTATGTAATGAACATATAAATTTGCTGGGATTTTGATATATGGAAAATTTCGATATGTGGAAGTTTGATATATGGAGGTTCGACTGTATGCAGAAAGTATAAGATGAAAAATAAAAATTTAAAAAAATAAAGGAAAAACTGAACAAGAATTTACTTTGTAATGTGGAATTAGAGCAGGTTAACAGGCTTATGTAGCTTGTGACTAGGGCACGATAAAGATAAGCACAAAGAAGAAAAAAAAAATATTTACAAAATTCTAATTTGTGTCTTAATAATTTTTCAACGTAACAATGATTATAGAAACTAAAACTAAGAACTTGCTTAAATAATGTATACCTGGATTTTCGAATGACTCTGGGTGGTAAGCAAACTGCAATTTTTTAATTATTTCTTTTGACTTTTCAACAATAGCTTCAGAAGGATTGTGCTTGGATTCAATCTTTAAGCTTCGGATGTCCTCCATAAAAGGGAAGAAAATTACATGAAACCCTGGAGGGATTGTTTGATTCCCATGATCATCAACATTTTCTTCCTAGAACATGTATCAAGTTTTGTGTAATAATTTTGCTTGGGACAAGATACAGATTTGACAATATGCAATTAATCATGAGCAGAACAAAAAATGCATGAAAAAAAAAAGCAACTGTGATGGGAGAAGGGGAAAACACTGCTTTTTGATTCATGTGAAGAATTGGTAACCAATGCTACCACTTCCACTTTCAAGTATGAAGTTTTAACTCTTAGGTGGTGGAAAAGAGATTGCTTCTAATTTGTTTTTCTTGAGTGTTTTTTTTTTAATACAAGGAAATCCTGTTACAACAAACTTCAAGGTACCACAAATTTCATTTGTTGCAACCGCTATTTCGTTGTAATGGAATTCAAACAATGTAATGGCAATTGAATTGGGGCTGAAAATTTATTTTGTTGAGACATGTATTTCATTGTTTTGGTATTTGTTGTAACGGGATTTCACTACACATTTTAAAAAGAAAATATTTACTTTGCAGACTAAAAACGGTTTAGCAGTTTTGATTTGGAAACAGAACACTGAAAAGCCAGAAGTTGAACAGAAATTTTAATTACAACATGCTTAACTTCTCAAAGCTCACCCATTTGGAAGAAAATTATAAATTTAATGAATAGCCACGGTTATGCGTGTCATCTAAATTTTATTTCTCACTGAAAAATATTCCTGCAGATACACATAACTCACATAATCCTTCAAAATCCAAAACAAAATTGCTATTTTTTTAATGATTTCAAATAAGTATTTAAATCTAGTATTAATACATATTAATGATCAATTAAAATACAATGTTTTTATTATGTTGCAAAAAATGTGTTGACTACATTCAAGGGTGTTTGTAATCCGAAACTTCCGAAAATTTTGAGCCAACGACATATTTTAAAAACGAAAATTTATTTTTAAAAAAAACTTTTTTAATGTGTTTTTTTTTTATGATTTTGGTATGAATGTTTAAAGGGGGCAAGCTTCCTCATAGGTTTTGAAAATTTCATGGAAAATTTTACTTTGAGTCGACTATTACCACATTTACTACAACCAGTTGAAGCAAAATAAACAATTGAATATATGTATGTCAAAGCAAAATACCTGTGGCAAAAGAGCTACGAATCTTGGTGGGTCATTTTGTCTAGCTATCATTCGACAAATAGGCACGTAACCACGTTTATGGCACTGGATGATAAGAGCAAAGCAAAGTCGTGTGCTCCCTTCAATAGCCTTTTCATCAGGATACAAAAATATAGAGGGTTTTAAATGATAGTGTGTCTTCAAACACGAAATAGGTTTAAAGCCCATTAAAAGTAAACCTAAAAATGACATAAAACGTATAATATCATAAATAGCACAAGTATGACATGTTTGAAAATAAATTGAGGATGGCTTATCAGAATCAATATAAAATCATTTTTAAACATGAAGTTTGTACCTTTTCTGAAAGAATTTTAATGTTAGTATTATAGTCAAATTCAAGAGCACTTTTCTGATAGGAACTTCAGGTTTACTTTTCATGTAATTGAAAAGCATCACTTATGGAAGGTCTAGCATTCATTTTATCTTTCGCACACAATTTTTTTAAAAGTA
Source organism: Uloborus diversus (assembly GCF_026930045.1). Taxonomy (NCBI): domain Eukaryota; kingdom Metazoa; phylum Arthropoda; class Arachnida; order Araneae; family Uloboridae; genus Uloborus; species Uloborus diversus. Next base: position 124,691,205 of record NC_072736.1, read on the forward strand.
ATTTAGCATTTTATTTTATATTTTTAAGGAAATCTATTCTGATAAAACAACCTTTATTTAACACCGAAGAATACCGAAGAGTATCATTTTCACCGCACCCCAAAATAAAAAATAGTTGTCATTTCTACTTCTTTATAGCTTCTAGTTTAATATGAAGTAAGTTTTCATTACAGAGTTGCCATTTACGGGGTGGATGGAGAAAGATTGAATATCACATTGCTTCGATACAATGGTTGATTACCAATCATTGTGAGGGGATAGACTTTTTAAAATTTATTTTTAAATGATTTAAAAGGAGGACTAAACAGACCAAAATGCTAAAAGACTCACTCTATACTAAGAAACGGACTTTGGAAAGAGAGAGGACTACTTGGGAGTGCTTGAAAAAAAATTTACTCAGAGGTTTTTAACTTGAATTTGAAAATTGGGAGACGGGCCCAATATTTAGAAATTTTAAAAGTTAGCAGGTACATAGTGCATGTGTTACCTTTGAAATGCCAAAATCAGTTATTCTACAGGTTATCCAGAGATGTGCAAATTAACTAGGGAGATCTGTAAAAGGGCCGAAAATTGTTTTATAAAATTACGAAAGTAATCTAGAAGTTATTTAGATAATCTGCACAATTGCCTACCAGGCACTTATTAAAAAGAAAAGAATGCTGCAACAACAGCAACCTTTCTACGCACTTAAATCAACATGTTATTTATTCATTAGTCAATAACTGAAAAATCAATTTAATACATACAATATAATCAAACAATAAACAAATTAAAATAATCAGTTATCCAACATTTTGAAGTACAAAAAAAATGCAAATTACAGCAGACACGTGTTCGGTGTTACAAGGAACACTTTTTTCAATGCAAAGAAGTGTGAGCTTCGGGATGAAAAGTCATTCGAAAAAAGCAAAGCAACACAGTGGAACAGGAAATAGTATAAATACCAAAAGACAGAAATTAAACAAAACAAAAAAGACGCAATGACACTTGGTGGCGAAATTTATTACATAATTCCCTCAGGGAAAAACCGTTGAGTTATAAATTTCCAAGAAAACCCATAAACAATCTAAATAGTCCAAAAATGAAACCACTCTGAATAAATAAGCAATAAATTTACCAGCGGGAAAAACTATGTATGGAAACAATGTATCAAATGGAGAAATGCAGAAAAAACATAGAGTGAAGGATAAACAAATTGAAATTAGTTGATCACAAAATGAAATAAGAAAGCAAAAATTGAGAAAATAAAAGTAAGAAATGCACAACTTTTACATAAAAATAATAGGAAAACTAAACCAATTTTAACAAAGGAGTCCACACAGAAGAAAAATACAGAATTGCAGTAAGATCATTAATTAAATTAGACCGGTTCCTCAGGATGTGGAAAGATTCCCAAAAATCAAGATCCAACAAATTGGGGCATTTTTGGGTAATTTGATAAGAGTTAAAATCAAAAGAGTGATTTGATTTCTAACAGTGTTGAGCAATACTGGACTTATTGAGCTGTTGTTTTTTCACACAGCTTTGATGTTCTTTTAAGCGAAATTTCAAAGAACAACAAGTCTGTCCGATGTATCCAAGTCCACAATTGCAAACAATTTTAGAGATCCCACAACAATTAAGATGGTGAATAGAATCTTTAAGAGAAGAGAATGAAAGTTGATTAATAGGAGAAAATACCACTTGGAATTGGAATCGCTTCAGAATCTTAGAAACCTGAAAACTAATACCGGGGAAGAAAGGCAGAACAACTAAATTCTTAGTAAACTTTCTATTAAGAACTTTTTTTTTTTTTTTTTTTTTGAGATTTTTTACAAAGTTTTTTATAAATGGAATCAACTAAGGTGGGCAGATAGTCTCTATCAACAGCCACATCTCTTAAATAGTTAAGTTCCACATTAAGAAGCTCAGGTGAAGAACAAATATTCATTACATGATGAGCAGATGTGTTGAAAGCTGAATATTTAACAAACTTAAACAGTTAAAAATATAAAGTAATTTTTTCTTTTTTTTAAATATAACTGTTAGTTCCTCAATATTACAATTAAGAACTAACATACTGCTATTTGTTAATGTTTTGATATGAAAGGAATCAAGATTTAATCAACAAATTAGTTGACTAAAGGGAGGGGGGCTAAAGGGGGAGGAGGAGTTTCCATTTTACATCTAAATGCGTTTTCTTTTTAACAAAGAAAATATTGAGAACTCTGATATTAACGCTCACCTGGTTCATCAAATCGTCGAACTTGTTTTGCCTCATCATCTGTGAAATAAATTTTTTTACCACTATATTCCTGAAATTTTTTCAAGTCTGATGGTAGCAATAATTCTGCTGTATCCTTTCAAAAAAATTATTTACATTACATGCTTTGAATATGAAAATCAAAAAAAAATTCTAAAACATAACACTGACAGACACATATATTAGTAACCATTTCATAACCTCCAACTTTTTGAAAATTTTGCAGTAATTCCATTTACATTTTTAAACATGAATGATTTAACCTTTTTTAATTATAGATTATTATTATCATCGACTTATCATTACATGATAACTTTTGAAGCAGAAATTTATATTTAATTGTTTATGAGCACATTCAGCATAGCTTCTTGTTCTATGCAGGCTAAAAGTATTTTAAATTTTAAAAAAAATTTCTGAGAATTAATCAGTGAAAATTGGCCGATTATAAAAACTCGGCAAAGTGACTGATTAATCAGTGTATTACTATTACAAGCATAAGCAAAGAAACAGTAATGACTGACAATAACATGCAAGATATTGTAAAGCATTGCAGACAAAAATCAATCTACAACATGCAATAGGATTAAAATTTAATTAGCACATGAACTATCACATTTGAACTATAAATAAATTTAAGCACATTCATTTATTACTCACTGATAAATATAAATTGGTTAAAGCTGTAACTTCAGTGTTATTTTCTTTAGCAAGTTTAACAGGAGTTGGTTTGCCACTAGGAACAACAAGTTTATACATTTTGAAGGCCATTTTTATACCATTGCCTAAAGTGAAAGGTAAATTTCCTAAAGGTCTTTTCCGGTGGTCTCTACAACGAACTCTACAAATAAAAATAAGAATAGGTCAGATTTTCAAAAATAACAAATAAAATAACTTAAACTTCTATTTCATAGTTGAAAAGCTTAGTTTAAAAACACTTGATCATACAAATAAATGAATTTGAAAGAAAAAATTGCATTTTAAAATTTTTGCCTGGCTCCTTTTTTTTTTCTTCCGCACCAATCAGAGTCCCCCCCCTTTTCCTTTAGTCTTTTTTTTTTCAAGTAGTTGTATGACAGAAGCCCTGTGGCTCAGTGGTAGCGCTTCGCATTCCCACGCCACAGACCCAGGTTCTATTCCCGGGTTGGGCATGGTTGACTCAGATTTTCATCCCTTCAGTGGGTCGATAAAATGAGTACCAACCGTACTTGGGAACCAAACACTGGGGGTGGTGTGTTTCCTGATCACCTAACTGGAACATCTGCTTTGCACCCCAGAACCCCTGGTCAGGTTGGGCACAGTAGGCAGTGGTCCTCACAGGCTGTGGTGCCACAGGGTTTGGAGTTGTTTGACATTGCAGATATGATAAACATACAGGGCTCCCAACACATTTTAGCTTCAGAAAAGGGTTAAAGATTACCAGTTAGGATCAAAAAGAGGACCTTGGGAGAACCACTCAAGAGTTAAACACAGGGAAGCACCAAATGGCAAATTAGTTGCCAGCTGCTAAATTCGTGAAGATAGTTCGTTAATTAACTATAATAATGATACAATTCCTTTATCACTGCGAAACTGATCTTTTTCATCCCTTGAATAATATTATTTACACAAATATTTGGATGGAGGAGGGGGACATTTAGTTCAGCACTTAAGGCAGCCTCTTTAAAACTAAATAGGCATAATGATACATTTTGACTTGAACCAGGGATGCTGGTAGTCTCACTGAAGGATAGATGAAGCCACATCTTTATTTAGTTTAAAATTATTATGTTTTTCTGTCTTGTAATGCTTTTTAATAGCGTTATATCCCTTCTCAACCAATATTAATCTATCATGCACCAAACAAAAAACATTATTCTTTTGTTGATTTCCCCAGTCTCTAATTTTGTTCTCATTTTCATCAGTTTCATCTAACCATTTGCTGAGAAATTTGCGCTTCCCCATGAATCACACTGAAACCTAAAAAATATTGTTGTGATTTTCAACAAAGCTACAATTGAGTTTATAATAAAATTATTTTATTTTTGAATTTTAAATTTAATCTCTTATCACAGGGTTCATACCCTTTAGGGATAAAAAAATTAAGCACTTTTCAAGAGTAAAAAAAATATTTTTCAAGGTACTACCCTAAATTCGCACTATAAATATTGCATGCAGATTTCATTTAATGCTAACATATAAATACAAGAAGTAATAAAAAGTATAGGAAAACAAACTGCTTTTTCTACTAGAGACACTTTGATAAAAGATCTACTGTATTGAAAGTTTTCCTAAAAAATTCTGAAAAGCTTAATCACAATGAGAAGCAGATCACACGAGGCTTAGTTTTGCAATTTTTATATTCAAAGTATATTTTCAAGAATCATAAAGCTTAGATTAAAAAAAAAAAAACTCCATGATTGCAATGCCATGAGTGCTTTGAACTTTTATGGGGGAGGGACTAATTCCCCTCTTAGCATGACAATGAAATGATGTACATAAATTCAACTTTATAAAATTTTATAATTCAACTTTGTTTCAAATACAAACACTAAGTTAAAATGTTATGCACTCAATTGTTTACATTTAATATCCCCCCCCCCCCCTCATACAAAAACAGTAATAACCAAAAATAAGCTAATAATAATTAAAATTAAATTTGCAAAACTAGAAATTTGAATTAAAACAAAAAATATTAATTTTTTAGTTATTTAAATAAAAATTAAAACGAGTTAATCTAATGTAGCATGTCAAAACAACTTCAAACTGCCAAAAATATAAAAATATTTATTAGATGCAAAACGATTGAAAGTTCAGATGAGCAAATTTTCACAAACCAAGTTCAATGTTGGCATGTTTCCCATAAAATAGATTTATTTATTTTCTACTAAATTTTACATAAAACATGCTAATCTAAGGTAGCATTGGGGAAAAAAACATTCGATTGGACAAAATATTTTAATATTTTCATGATGCAAAAAGATTGAAATTTCAAACACTAAAAGCCATTTTCCGCGAAGTCCGAGCAAGTTCAATGTTGCCATTGTTTCAAAAATAATTACTTCATTAATTATTGAAATTAAACGAAAAATAAGCTAATCTAAAGTAGTATATGTCAAAATAACTTCCTACTGTCATAAACATCAAAATATTTACAAGATGCAAAAGGATTGAAATTTCAAACGTGAGAAGCAGTTTTCCGCGTAGTCCGAGTAAGTTCAATATTGTCATGGTTTCCAAACTAATTCCTCCGTTAATTATTGAAATTAAACGAAAAATAAGCTAATCTAAAGTAGTATATGTCAAAAAAACTTCCTACCGTCAAAAACATCAAAATATTTACAAGATGCAAAAGGATTGAAATTTCAAACGCGAGAAGCAGTTTTCCGCGAAGTCTGAATAAGTTCAATGTTGTCATGTTTTCCAAACTAATTCCTTCCTTAATTATCGAAATCAAACGAAAAATAAGCTAATCTAAGGTAGCACATGTCAAAATAACTTCCGATTGTAAAAAACGTCAAAATATTTACAAGATGCAAAAGGATTGAAAGCTCAAACACGAACGCAATTTTTCGCGATACTGCATATCGAACATATGTTCAGAAAATTGCACTGATAAAATATTTTTTAAAGCATTACAAGCAATCTAAAGTACGCTTTAGATTGCTTGTAATGATTTTTGAAAGAGTTCAAGCAATAAAGAAACTTTTTCAAGGTTTTCAAGCATTTGGAAAATGATTTTTTTTTTTTTTTTGCAAGAACATTTCAAGGTTTTTGAAGGGCGTAAAATTTACGAACATATGCGCCTGAAAAAAATATGGTGCATGCGCCACAAGATTACTTCAGAATTCATTTGCAAAAGGGGTGGTTCATAGCAGCGTTACTATTACAGTTCACTCGCGACAACTCTAAGTCCCTAGGAGCCCCCCGGCTAAAACGTTTCGAGTTATGGGAAGTTTTCACAACAGTCTCAAGAGCTTGGAATCTAATAAAAACTTGGAGATAAAGGAATATTAGAGTTATTGAGATCCTAGATCGGAAAGTTCATTCGTTATTGCAAACGTGAGGCTGAAATTCCGAGAAATATCGGTAGCATCCTGCTCCGGTTCGACGTCATAACTCCTCCCCCAAACCTTTCTTTTTTATGGATTTCCATGCTGCAGCATTGAAGGAGGAGTAATACGTCAATCTGAAGCGAAATAATACGGGAAAGTCAGGTTAAGGCACCACAGCGTGTTTGGGTGCACAGTATCTTTTAACGTAATGTAAAACTTTTGAAATCTGATTCTTAAGTAAAAACAATATAAAAGCGGACTTATTGGACCAAAATGTTAAAAAGCGGTCTAAAGCGGACTTAACCCTAAAAAACGGACTTTGGTGAGAAAAGCAGACCATTTGGGAGCCCTGAACATAAGTTGATATACATTTTCAATGTTTCAGCTAGCAGCTAAGCCAGGATCTCATTTCGGAGGAGGCCTAATGAAATTGGCATGTACCGAAACTTGAATTTTCTTAGACATACAAACAGGAAAATTATGTGTGAAAAATGGATACCTTCATTTCCTTTTTTTTTTACATGTTGGGGGGGGGGGGTCTAGCATTATCGCCCTCTCCTTCACTACGCCACTGGTTTCAGCTGATTATTTTATATCAATTTGATATCAATGTTGTTTTTTTTCTTAAACTGAACTTAACTAAAGCAGATCTTGCATTTGTAAAAATAGTTTCTTTAAGGACTAGCAAAAACAGGAAAGAGTCTATAGATATAATGAAAAAATTGAATATGTTTCTGACAGACTAAAGCTTTCACAATCAAGAAATGCGGCCAGATTTTGAAATTCTTTTTCTTTTTTTTTTTGAGTTTTTAAATTCCTAGGCTACATTGATAATCTTCGAGTTTCTAAAAAAGTTATATTTTTCACAAATTTTAGTTTATGCTTCCACATTTTTTAGTCACACTAAATATGATACAAAAAGAATGCTAATAACCAAAATATTTTAAATTTTATACCATAATATATGACGCAATTATCGGAGAAAAAAATTTTACACAGTAGGGTCATTCTCCAGAAAGCGTATCTTTTGATTGCAAATATTTTTCAATTTTGCATGGGTGGATCCAGGGAGGGGGCATGGGGGTCATGGCCTCCTTTGAAAAAATTCAAAGAATTTAAAATCACCTTTTTTAGAGCAAAACATTTCCCTTATAATACATACAAAGTCTAACAACAAGGAAAACAATGAGGGGGGGCCATAGCCACCCTGAAAAAGTTTCAAAAATAGTCAAAAACCTCTTTTAGAGCTAAATATAAAAAAAAATCCTTATTATTCCTCAAGTCCTGACAAGAATATGAAAACAATGCCAGGGAGCCATAAAACCATAGTGAGGAAGTTTCAAGTATAGTCTTTTAAACCCTCTTTCCAAGCTTAAATTGAAAAAAAACTTCATTGTAATTCGTGTGAAGTTTAACAAGAATGGAAACAATAATGCCAGAGGACGGGCATGGCCACCCTACGAAAACTTCAAAAATATCATGTGTATATCAAATATTTGGGTTATTTTAGCACAAAGGACTCGTCTTGTTACATGCATTTACTTCTCCCATGGGGGAAAGAAAAGGAATATGTGTTAGTAAGTGTTCGATAAAAAGTTATACATTTAATGATTGTGCACTAAGTTAGATTTAAGTTTTAACCTGGCTTTATGCAGTGCTATGTAAGTATTGTTCATTCCCTTTTTAATATGGGACCCTCCAAACCACTCCTCTTCCTCTTGTTAATATTACCAAAGATCGTCAACAAACAACGTTTTAAAAGATAACTTGTAAAAGTTTCCAGGGGAAGGTCCCCCACCTCTCATTTTCCAAAACATAGTTCAAGATCAGCCTAAACTTTGCTTTAAGCGCTTGAGTTTCTAAATGTTTCTGGGGGAGATCTACTTCCTCCCTAACATCATTGAAAGTCTTCAAGAATTACATTTCTGGAGTTTCAATTTCTTCAATCGTCTAAAACTACATTCTCAGAGCTACAATTTCGAAAAATAGAGGGGGGAGCGTCACCGGATCTTTTCTCCCCTAACATATTACCAAAAATCGTCAAAAATTTTCCGGCGAGAACCCCCGGAACCCTCTTACTTCGGGGTTAATATTACACTTATAGTTGGCTCATATTGGCTTCCTCTTAAATCAGAAGTCCTATACAGTCGCCTCAGAACACAGTAGTGATTACAGGAATACCACTTTGAGGCCACAATATATGCACACTTTTGTTAAGGAAAGAGGAAAATTATTGGGAAGGTTACAGCCTTTATGTCAAACTTGCGTCGCCTGGCTATTTACTATGTTTTTACTTTTATTTTGCTCTATTTCAAAGATTATTTTAAAGACAGAAATCAGTCAAATGAATGAAAAATTTTACCCTTAATTCAGCTTTCACGATTTTCATTTTAATGTACTTGGTGTCACACCCAAACTCCAAGATGAGTTCACCAAAATGTTTTTTTCCCAACTACAGCACGGGGGAAAACAGGTTTGAATATTGTTCTCTTTCACAATGTACTAAAAAAAGCATCCAGCACTACATTTCGGAAAATGTCCCAAGTTACCTCTGGTCTGTTTTCAGTTACTGATTTGACAGATTGTTCTGCGAAAAGTTGCTTGCTCTTTGATGCACAATTTAGTACATTTTGCTCAAGGGCATGAGAGGACAACATGATTGGCGTTTGAAATGTAGGTTTCAAACTCCAATAAATAATGACCAAAGTCATGGCTTGACCTAAGGATAAACAACCTTCGATAAAGCAATACATATGATTTTTGGGTATAGAATTTGTATAGTGAGTAAGAAAAAATTGCTATGATCGATAATAAATAAATCTTGATCATATGATCAATATTAGGAATGAAACATAAATTATCAAAAAAGGGCTGTTTTAGAGCCATTTAATCAATGCAAATCATTCAATGCTCAAGCAGCATATACTAATTTAATACTCAATGTGAAAAAAAAATAATAATAATATTAATTTGAATTTTGATATATCTTGAATTCAAATTATGTTTTTCGCAATCACGAGTGTGTGTGTGAACGTATATAGGCGTGTGTGTTTGTGAGTGTAGGTATGTGTGTGTTTGTGTCTGTGTGCAGGCATGAGTGTGTGGGTATGTGTGTGTATGTAGGTGTGCGTATGTATACGTGCGTAGGATACGGACGCAAACAGGAGGCCGGTCGACGGTGCTGCTGCAAAGGAATAAGGGGGGGATAAAGTCATAGGAACATCATTCAAAGGTCAAGTGAGAACAATAAGCAATGTGATTGCTCAAAAAAAAAAGCTTAAAAAAATAAATGTTGAGTTCTATTTTTAAACTCATTCTAACTGCATTTACATTGAATATTTATTTTAGTCACATTTTCACATTAAGAATTTTGAAAAAATTCTCATATCAACCTGGTTAAAAGATCATCAAATTTTTCAGCAGGGTCGGGCAATTTGCAATGTTCATCATCTGCTGCAAGTATTATGTCCTAAAATAAGAAAATAACTCCTGCTATTACATATGACATATGATCAGTGATGTTACTGTCAATTTTTCTGAGGGTATACTCCATTATGCACAATTTGTGCATGCAATCACAAGGCAATCAAAAGGGGTTGATTTATTAAGTGTTAAAAATACAAAGAAATCTTGTGGAAAAGTGTAGTTAACATAAATAATTTATTTTTGCTTTAGAAAAATTTAAAAATGGCATGATAGCATCTGAATTATAAATGCAATTTTTTTAAGTTTGAGAGTGTACGCTATAATTCTAAAAAAAATTTGAGAGTATACGGCATATATGGAGCATACCCTATGAGAACTCCACTGCATGTGATAGTTAACTATTATTACAAATAAGTTTTGCTAAAAATGCAATCACCTTGTAAAATACAGAGGGATCAAAAATACAGCTAGGAATCCGTATATGCATTAAGTCAATATCAATGTTGCTTTCATGCAAGTCCTTTGCTTTTGTCTTAGCTTGCAACTGAAGCTGAGGACTCCCATTATGAGGATTATCATTAACCGTAAATAAAAGAATCCTTCGATGAGCTAAAGAATGTTTGCTGAAAAATAAATCTAGTTACTCATTTATTTTTAAAGAACAAAATGTGGAATCAATTACATTTTAACAACTAATGAATACACTATACACATTCAAAATAACTAGGGGGTTCTGTTACCCTAAACGCTCATCAACCCCAAATGTTTTATTGCATTAGCATGCAGTATAATGCAGAGTAATATGAAGCAGAGTGCTATCCGTGGATCATTATGCATCATATTATCTGTCTTTTTTTTCTTTTTTGTCCCATTTTAAAGAATGAAACACGTAGCTTATGTTCTAAAACGATAAACAGGACAAATCTGCAATGTTCTGTGTCAATACATATTATGCATAACAAAATTTTCAATTATGTAACATTTTAAAAGTATTTCCTTTTTTTTTAACAACAACGGAAAAACCATAACAAAAAATTATTAGACAATTATTAGACAATATTAATATGTTCAAATATTTCAACATCTTTTCTTATCATATTGTTATACATCATAGCTCAAATTGCTTCAAAGAAAAACCTAAAAAGCAACTAATACATACTGAAAGAAAATTTAGAGACAATATTTTGCTGAGAAAAAAAATTAACAAAAAAGAATCCTAATATTACATGAAGTAATTATTTTAAACAAAATGAGATGAAAACAAAACTTAAATGGCGTGTAGTTACATTTACTTTTTGATGGTTTCTTTCCAGGCAAGAGAAATTCATACACATAAAATTAAAACGTGCCTTCACAAAAGCATCTTACCAATTGGAAAACAGAATTCCACAGACCCAAAAAGCATCAGCCAAAGAAAAATTGGCAGAATGACCAAATTTATCAGAAAATGATTGCTCATCCACTAAAAAAAAGTAAATAAAACTGACAACCAGACCAAAACAAAATTAAAACAGCTTTATTCACATTATGCCTAGAATAAAATACTATTATACATAGCTTCTTTAAAACTTACTGTTCATCAGTTCTTCTGTCTCTAAAATCCGCTCAGCTCCAGGCTCATTAAGGTCGTGGAAAACATATATATGCTTAAAATCCGTATCATTTCTGGCGTTTTTTGTTTTTTCCTAAAATAGATACAGAACATGAAAAAGTGGGGAAAATACCAAATAAAAGATCTCTTATTACAGCAAATAATTTATCTTCAACTTGATTACTTCATACAAGTTTTCGAAAAGAAAATAAAAATAAAGAGACGTCAGATATAGTAAGTTTGCTGAGAAGAAAATAATAGACTAGTGAAATGCTCAGCAAGTCTAGGCCAGGGATTCTCAACCAATGTTTTAGGTGACTGCGAATGATTCGCAGAAAAATTTCACAACTCTTCAAAGATTTTTTATATATCAGTGTAAAAAACTGTTCCATATGGGTCATTCCATGTCAGTTCAACCGCACCTCAACACCCACCATCTCAGATTTCAATGAAATTTTGTATACTTCTACTTTTCATAGTCCTAAGTAACCTCCTAAAGTATTTCTTCTCTATTAAAAATAGTTTTTATTTTCTGACCCTTCAAAGTTTTACGATTTTGCGTCAGTTGTCATTTACAGTTCTCTGAGAATGAACAGCAGCTGTTAGCAAAAAAATTTATATCTCAATAACTGAAGATAAAAACATTTTGAAAATTTTTCTATTATATATTAAGATTTCAAGTATTTCAGAAAAAAATATGTCAAAATTCTAAATTTATATTCAGCAATTAAAAAAAAATAACAAACTGAAAAAATTTAAAAATTTTCAATAATAAAATGATAGTCAAGATTTTAAAATTTTGGCATGAGGGTCTAAATTAAAATAATTGATATATTTTTTTTAATGATCACAAACATGTGATAGCATATAAAATGAAAATCTTTAGGGGACTTTGAGGGATTCTGCCCCCCCCCCCCCCCTGCCCTGCCCCCGGTTTTGATAAATGAAAAAAAGTTGATCGCAATATTACAAACTAAGTTAATAATTGCATTAAAGAAAATTTAAATATTGAAATACATTGGTGTTTGAACTGAAATGTAAACATTTAAATGCTCAAGGTTTTTTCGAATTGAAAATAATTAATTAAATTAATTAATAATGTAGGATCCCATGTGATCATGGTATTTCCTTGAGTAATCTAAGATTGCTTGGGAATTTATGTTCTCAACAGATGATGCAATGCTTGGATTTTTCCAAGGCCAACTGTCGATATAGTCACGAGACCTCGTGGCACAAGCAGAACAGAACAGAATCGAGTAAGACATTGACGGGCGAAGACGGTCGCCAAAAGAATATGTGTCTTTTGTGTGTGTATTCTATGTTGTGTGCCATCTATTTTATGGAATCAACTCTTTATGTTAACTGTGACTTGGAGTCATTTCCCACAATAATAAACAATAGAAATAAGATATTTCGAAATTTTCCTACAACAGTTTATGCACACTAAAGATTATTGTTAAATTTAGGGCAACATAGAAATTAAAACTTTTCATCTAATTCTGATTTATCATTAGGCAATTTTTACAAAGTATTAAAATTCCTATAAATACCAGCTCAGAGCTTTTAAATTGTATCATTAATCTAATGCAATATCAAACTGAAACTTGGATTTGTTTATCTCTGATCCAATGGAACAACCCAGAAAAGTTTTGGTTTAACACAGCAATTTATTGGATACTAGCAAAAATACCCGGCGTTAACTGGGTCAGTAATAATGGGGTCGTTTCCAAAATTTTGAAAGTATTTTTTTCTGAAAGAGCATGCTTAAAAACATAAGATCTGTTCATTTTTTAAATAATTTGTTTAAGTTTAATAGTATAAGAAAATTACTTAAATCGGTGTGCTTTCATTGTTTATACTTCTGCCGGATGACATCTCAAATGAGGAAATGCCATTTAGTGTTGCCACTCTCACAGAGCTAAATATTTAATTCACATCTTTACTCACGTGTATTGGCAACAATATGGTTGATCGCAAGCGTAGAGCGCAATTTTAATTCGCTTCTTGATTATCATAATATAGAAACATGGTGAAAGATGCGGCAAAGTGCATCATTTGTGACGTCATTAAGACCACGCCTTGTTTGAAAAATCTGACATTTTAAAAAATTAATTAAAAAATAACCGTTGGGAAAATAAAATTCTTTCTGGGTCCAAGTTATTATGATTTTGTTTTGCTTATTCTATCAAGTTCAGTGACTAAAAGTACTACATTTGACGGAAGGAAACCACCTCATTGTAAGAAACAATCGCTACTTTCTTTCGTTTTCTGTTTTAACTGAAAGAACTCAAAACACACCACTTTGACATGATTAAAAATCGAGCTTCTTCCTTACCCTTAAAAGTGAAATAGCAGTAAGTATGAAGAACGAACGAATATTCATTTAGAAATGAAAGCACGAACATAAGCACATAAAAATTTGAAGAATTTTCAAAATATGAACTAACAAAAACAAAGATCACTAAAAAAAACGTGCGCTTCATTTAATTAAATATTACACACACAAAAAAGAAAAAAAGCTCTCTACTATGTTTCTTTAAGGGTAAAAAAAGTAGTGTTTCATAATGTTTAAGTGACTTTAAACTCATGTTTGCTCCGGAGAAGCTTTGATTCAAAATTTTCATTATGATTACTTTTAATATTGCTGTTGTTTGGCAATGAATGTTTGTACCAATGGGTTTTACATTCGCAACTCCAGAGCTCGAATACGTTTCCTTGCGATGGTTACCAATACTAAAGAAAAAGGTAAAACATTCTATTCCACATGTTTTCTTTGGGGTAAATTACAGGCTTCAAGCAGTTTGTGATGGTGTATGATGAATTATGTGATGGTGTGATGAAGAATAGAAAAGAAAACTCCTCACAAATACGATGAAAAATTACTGTTGTTACTGTGTGAAAATATGTTTTACCTTTTTCATCCGCCATTAGACAGTGGCTGCTGCGCCCCCTATAGTTTATTAAAGTTGCAAATTTAATAATTTGATGAGGAAATTACATGAAATGTTTTCCACTATAACTTTTTAAAACTAAGTTTTTAAAGAATAAATTGTAGCCTAAGTTGCTCCTTGATAATGTAGCTATTTATGGTGAAAAAATATTTAAAATCTATCCAGTAATTTTGAAGTTTACCCCGGACATCCGGACAGAGATTAGCCCTTTATGTATAAAGATAAGGATGTAATTCCTAAGAAAGCAATGTCATGCTTGCTCCAGAGAGGCCTTGATTCAAAATTTACATTATGATTACTTTTAATGTTCCTGTTATTAGGCAACGAATTTTCGAAACAATGGGTTTAATCTTTAATCATTTGATGTAGAAATTACATGACATTTACAGTTTTCTATCAGGATGCTTTAAAACTAAGTTTTTTAGGAATAAATTATAGCCTAAGCTGTCCCCCCATTATGTAGCTATTTATGGTAAAAAAATGGTTAAAATCCTTCCGGTAGTTTCGAAGTTTACCCCGGACATCCGGACAGAGATTAGCCCTTTATGTATAAAGATGAGTTTAAAATGGTTACCATTGGCCAAAATGTTTACAATTAAGGCTTTGCAACAATCTCATTTGGCCATAAAAGTGTGTTTTGTTATCTTGAGTGTTTTTATGATCATAAATGGATCCTAATAGCCTGGCATTTGTACAAATGACAGATATTTTTATTTTACACTTCACTTGTAATGTTTTTAGATGTTTTGTTTTCTTTTTTTATATATTTGCCTGTCACCTTCCTAACTTTATGGTTGCTTTTACTAGCTCCCATAAAGGAACAGCTGGTATTAGATGACAGTTGATCAGCAAGCGGTATGGTTTACATTTATAATTAGTTGCTTATATTATGACTGAGATTGTTAACTACTTTTTATTTAAAAGGCCCTTTCTTTTTCTTGATTCTTCTTTCAACTGCTGCATTAGTTTTATCAAAGGTAGTATGTTCTTTTAAGCCACTTTTTATTTTGTACAAATGATTTATAAACCTTATATATTCCAGTTTAAATACAGTGAAACTTCATCAATTGGACACACTGATAATCCAGGGTACTCAACATTTATTTTTCTTAGGGTTGGCCTAATGCTAACTTCGATGACCGAAAACCATTCTAACTTAACACAAATTTTGCTAGAACCCCTATAAGTCAACATCCAATTGCTATTCTAGTTCAATTAATTCTTTCATATTGACCTTTTCTTAAAATTTTAGAAAAGCTCTTTTAGAGAATTCTATCTTTTATCTAGGGGAGTCAGCAACCACTCTGTGCTTTTAGTGCAATTCTGATAGGGTAGGATAAAATGTACCTACCGAGGCGTGTAGAGAAAGAAGGCACCATTACTTGTTTTCTAAACAAGTGTGAGCAGGACTTGTTATCTTTAGCAGACCTGACTCACAAGAAGCTTTTACCTCTTTTCAACAATTATGTATTTATTCCTCATAAGATATTCAAATCTATTATTGATTTTATTATGTTTTTTCAAAAAAAAAAGAAGAAAACAAAAGGAATAGAAAATTCATTTACTGGAATTAATTTTCATAATGTGAATGTTAAGCACTAATATGTATAAGTGATACAGACAGAAAATTTTTAGGAATTAAAATTTTAGAACCCCAGTAAGTTGAGGAAAAGTTGCGAGTTATATCGTTAAGCCGGGGGGAGGGGGGGGACTCTGGACAAAAAAAAAATTTCCATGCAAATAATAATGTTTTCCAATTGTCATTAAAAAAAATATCAAAATACATTGAATACGAGAGGTGCATAAATACTAATTTATTTCTTCATTTGTTATGAGCGGAGGGGGAAAGGTAATTTACTTTATTTAGAACATAATATTACTAAACAATCAGGCCATTGATTTTTAAGGGGTGTTAAATGTAATTTCAAGAAATTAAAATTATGAATTTGTCTTTGTACCAGTAAAACTATAATGGAAAAACAATTCCACAATAGCAATTTTTCTCAAACGTGGGTGGGGGGGGGGGGCGGATCCTGAAAGTACTTGAAACTACATGATTATGAATTGGTGTTAAGACTTTACTTTTGTTTTAAGTTGTATGGACTAAAATGCAGTAATTCGTATGCAGATATTGTTGTCTGCAACTTTTGAATTTCATGATATTTTATTTTCAGAATGTCTATATTTTAAACAATTTTTAACTATTTCAAATAAAAAAAAAGCTTGAATTTTTAATTAATATGTTTGAATTCAATATTTAACACACTTTATATTTAAATTTTTTAAATAATTGCTGGGAACTCTTGTTTCAAATACATGGAAGAACTTTTCTCTATGATGCTTCGTTGTTTCTGGGGGGGAGGGGACAGAATCCCTAAAAGACCCATAACTTTTTTCATAGGAAAAGTTAGGACACATACTCATGATCATTTTTTCTTTAAATCATGATTTTTAAAACTACCCTGATGTTAAAAATTTAAAATTTCAACAATGGTTTTTTTTGACCAAAAAAAAATCAAACTGTTTAATTTTTTAAAATTTTTTAGCATAAATTAAGATTATTATAATATTTTTTGTAAAAATATTCAAAGTCTTAACATTTTTTATGAAAATTTTCAAAAAGGTAACATCAATAGTTGCTGAGAAACATTTTTTCCTATTAACAACAGCTCAGTTAGTGTCTTTGAAAATGACAAAAAAAAAATACAAAATCGAAAAATTTCAGAAGTCTATAAAATCAAAATTCATTGAGTGTGAAACAAAAAGGTTACCCTAAGGGGTTGCTTTTAACCACAAAATAAGGAAGTATACCAAGTTTCATCAAAATCCGAGATGGTAGGTGTTAAAATCCCATTTTTGTGGTTGATTTGACATATTTTAAACTATTTCAAATAAAATAGAAGCTTAAATATTATTTTTTTTATATTTGAGTTCCGTATTCAACACATTGTATATTTGAATTTTTGTCATGTTCAAAGTCTTTCTATTTTGTGTAAAAATTTTCAAAAAGATTATAGCAGAATAAGTTTTAACCAAGAAATAATTTTTTTTCATAAACAACAACATCTCAGTTTAAGGGTCTCAAAAATGTAAAATCGCCAAATTTCAAAAGGCTATAAAATCAAAATGCATTGATACTGGAAAAAAAAAAAAAATAGGGGGTTGCTT
Organism: Uloborus diversus; assembly: GCF_026930045.1. Lineage (NCBI taxonomy): Eukaryota > Metazoa > Arthropoda > Arachnida > Araneae > Uloboridae > Uloborus > Uloborus diversus. The sequence goes on from NC_072736.1 coordinate 124,708,614, forward strand.
GTAACCATAAAGGGATGAAGTATACCAAGTTTGATCAAATTCCGGGACGGTGGGTGTTAAAATCCCATTTTTGTGGTTGATTTGACGTGGAATGACCCATATTCAAAAAATGATAATAAGGATATTTTATACCATACATGTGCATTAATTTTGGGATCACTTTTTAATTTTTTGTAATTTTTCTAGAAGTTTATTTTCTAATGTATAACAATAACAGTAAGTTAAACATTATTTATCTTTACATTTAAATGGTGTTGTAAGTAATATCATAAGTAGTATCATAATAAAACTTTTACAATTAAACTATGTAACAGTTCTTTTATAACTAGTTTTCTTAAAATTTATTAATAGAAAAAAAAGCCTCACCGCACCGTGAAATTTGTCAACAAATGTGCACCAGTCTGCAGATCAATAGCAGTTGAGAAACACTAAGTTCATTAGTTTCCACCAAAAACAAATAAAATACTGGAAGTGGGAGAGAGTGAATATTTAAAGAAAAATGAAACACATAAAATATATTAGTTTGAAGCTGCTGTTATAATCAGCAGACGCCCATATTTTGCACTTAAGTTTTTCAGCAGTTTGATTCACAATAAAATTAAATGCTCATACCTTCTCAATTAAGTTAGCTTCATGTATTGTTCTTATAATCAAGGCCGTTCAATACTTTTTTCTTCAAACCAAGTAGAAAAACTGTTACACATAGAAAAACTGTTGATAACTATATCCTCTTCGTTTTACAAATTTTCAACAAATATTCTTTTGCATTGATATGTTCAACATAAAAATGTTTAGAAATAGTGTGAAAACTGTTTCATATTGTTTTCAAGCGTTAAATACTTTACTCTGTGTTTTGTCTTTTGTGTTGTTTTATGTATGTGCATTGTCTTATGACTGTGAATTAGTCTTCTGTATTGAGTGTCTTTGCCACCTGTTTGAAGACAATAATCAGATTCTTTAGATAATAACAGATCTTTCTTAAGATAATAACAGATTCTTTTCCCTATAGCAGTACTCATTTTAAATCAAAGGGAAAAATCATTTAAAAAACCAGAGTTTTTAAAAAATATACTAAGCACCTCTCATGATGCATTCAAAAGAACAAAATAAGTTTTCTGGGTCAGAATGGACTATTTAAGGAATCCTGTGGCTTTCAATTACTCCAAGATACCACAAGACAAGATTCCGCAAACGAAGAAAAGTGTGACTCAAGTCATTTCAAACCAAACTCTCCCAGGAAAATATGCATGTTTGAACACTCAAATTTATGATTGAAATCTAGATAATGATAAAAAAAATCTCTACCGGACTTGAGCCACACTTTTCTTCATTTGTGGTGTCATTTTCTAGGAATAATTGAAAACTACAGGAATACTTAAATTGTCTTTCCCAGAAAAGTTATTTTGTTCTTTCGAGTGCATTATAAAAAGTGATTTTTATTCTTTTTAGGGCAAATGTATTTTAGAAATAGTATGTTGTTACCATCACGAAACTTGATCTTATTTTTTCATATAAATGCTCTATACTAAAGGGGGAAAAAATCTATGTACATGCCTAAAGTTTTAAACAACTGGCACTAAAAATTAATCCTTGTTCCTCTCTAGGAAATGTTTGTGTGCTAATTTAACTAAAACCATTTAAATTTTAAAGGTTTTCCAAACTAATTCATGTCTCACAACATACAAGTTATAAAGATCCTATGTCTCTTTACGTATCCCTGTTATTGATTATTGCCATAGATGAGGATAAATATCCTACAAGAGCAATGATAGTGAATAAATTTCATGCTTGCTCCAGAGACACCTTTATTCAAGATTTTCATTATGATTGCTATCAATATTACTGTTTTATTGCAACAAAATGTTGTAACAATGGGTTTCATGCTTAATCATTTAATGGGGAAATTACATGAAATTTAATGTCTTTCATCCTGATCAAAATAATAATTTATTTCAGATTTTAATTTTTTATCATTAAATTGTACCTTAAAAAATATCATTTAGTGAAATTTTGAAGTCTCTAAGTGTTCTAGTTGCTGAGATATAAGCAAAAGCAAACCTTAGAATTTCCATGACAAACATACCAAGTATATGAAAAGTGCTTAAAAAAATGCAACTTACAGTGCCAAAGAAGACAATAGCAGTAAGATCTTTGTTGTTTGAGATAATTTTATTAGTGAGAGTAGTTCGAGCACACTGAAATATAAGAAACATTGGTCAAAACAATTTCAATTACTAAAAAAGTACAAAATAATAATCGAAAAACAGAAGAATAAACTTACAACATATATAGAATACAAACACATAAAACTGAATTGTAAAATATCCTATAATAAAATTCAATATCCTGCATTACAAGTCAATGACTTGTGAAAGTGAAGAGTGTTTTTATTAAAATGTTCCATAATTTGAAGAAAAAAAAATAACTTACTGGTCACTGAAGTTTATTACAGTGACATTACAAACTTAGATCCAGTTTCAGAAGAGCACCTGAGATTTGCATGCAAGATTATGTTGAAACAGGATTAAAAACATTTAGAAAACATACACCCAAGTCAACATCACGTACTTAACTAGGATGTCATCAACACCTTTTAACGTATTTTTATTCAGATAATATGCATAAAGATCTGCAATTTTTTAAATACAGTGAAACTCCATTTTTACGTCCCCCGAATCAATGTTTTTCCTGCATTTCAAGTTTTTTTTTAACATCAAATCCCAGTTTTTTTGTATACTAATTGATTGGAAATGCTCAGTCAGTGCTTCACTCCACTATTTTATTTGGAAACTACTTTTGAGTTAGAAGTTGGAAATTCAAATTTGGATATGTGCCCTTTTGATATGAAAGTGAATGAGTGCATATCGGCAAATAAGAGATAAGATCCCCTTTGCTGTAAAATACCTGGTGAGAAATAAGGGAATGGATATACGCCATTTAGGTGGTAAAACCAATGTTTACGCTTTTAACAATAGATATAAACGACTTCGAGAAGAAAGAAATCGATAGGGCCTATATTAGAGACTAGAAAGTCGCACGTCAAGGTATGACGGTTGAAAATTGCTTAGACATTTGAATGAAGCCATTGCCTGTTTGGTGATATTTTGATGGTTAAAACTGTAACTCTAACTGCAGTGGATTAACCCTAAACTCCAATAAGTATCGGTTATTGTTGACCATTTTTTCGTTTCTTCATTCCCCTGAAATGAGTCTTACCAGTAAAACAGTTAAGTTACCGGGTTGAGTTCAGTCTTGTCACGATAAAGCCTTTTCCTGCATGTTACACATTGCTAAAACATACTATCAAATTATCATGCGGTGGCGCAAGTTTTGTTGTTGAAACATGCGAGTTACTTGATCATTGATTATTATTTATATGAGGATTCTGAAAATGAAAAAAAAAAATTACAAAAGTGGATATAATTTGTTTTGAAAGTACACTCCTCAATTCCACTATTACAGACTATTTTCAATCTGAATGCCCAGATTCGCAACTAAATGCGTTAAAATGATCTGAAATTTTTAACCCAGTACCTCAAGAAACGTAAAATTGGGGTTTCACTGTATTATTCATTGTACCACTGTATTATTTACCATATCACTGTAGTCACTACATCACCTCTTTGTGTCAAAATTCTTGAATTTTCCTGCGCTTTATAGCATAAGTTTGATGTTTTCCTCACATTTATCTCGAATGAGTTTTCCCCAAAATTTTAATAGTTTGAACTCCAACTGTCTCTTTTTAACATGCTTTTATTAGCTTCACCTGTATGTATATACAGGTATAGGACAAAATAATAGGAACACCTATGAAAAAATGAAAATCTCTTATTAATAAGGGGATGGGCCACCCTTTGAATGAATGAAAGCTTGTATTCGATGTGGGACTGACAAATAAAGGTCTTTAATACAGTTCATTAGAATTTGCACCCATTCCTCATTCAAGACCACCTCAAGTTCAGATAGAGTGCATGGAGGAGCAAAACGTGCACGGACTTTGTACCCTAAAAAATCCAACGAAAGTTCGATGATGATCAGATCAGGGGACTGGGAACACCATGTTAGATGTTCCACTTCATCGTCATGCTCATGTAACCATGTTTGAACACAGTGGTGCGTGTGAGTAGGGACATTGTCATGTTGAAATACCCTTCATTCTCCCGGAAAGAGTCTGAAGCATAGGGGAAGATGATCGGCGAGAATGATTCGATAACGTCCACCTGTGATTCTTCCCCTCAGGGCAACAAGAGGCAGAAATCTACTGGAAGATATTGCTCCCTACAACATCACAGAATCCCCTCCATGCTTTACGGTAGGAACCAATCTGTCAATATGGTATGCTTCTTCTGGTGTTTGCCGAACCATGTGGTGTATTCTGGTGCATTCTGGAATAGTGTGAAGGATGACTCCTCAGACCCTATGGCTTGTTCCAATTGCAGTTGCGTCCAGTTTAAGTGGTCTCTGTACCACTGTAGTCACTTCATAGCATTTTGCGTCAAAACTTACGGTTTTGAAATAGCTAATCTGCCATGAATGTGGGCAGCACGCAACTCTTGTTGGATAATTTTCATTGATACGGGGCTCTGAAGGTGGGTATTCATTTCGGATGTTATCTTTGACACTTTAATCATTTCACTTTAATCAATGTAGTCTTGCGTTTTCGGGAGACAATCCTGTTCAACAATCGTGTATTATGATTCTTTCACTTCAACTTTCTTTCACTGTAGTGCTTCACAGAAGACACCTTACCCAGATTTGCATAGGCTGTTATAAATTTTGAGACAGTGGTCCTTGAAACATCGACAAGACTGGGTGTTCTGGACACTGACGCATAAATCAATTAATATGAGAACGAAAAATGCTTACAAAAATTAGAATTAAATATCGATAGAAGCCCCTGATTTTTCTCCATCCGATAAAAATTGTTCCAATGTAATTAGAACGTTAGTTATAATTGTTTTTAACTAATATCATGCCAAAATGTAGGTGAGTCTCCAATTGAGAATTCATTGTGGATTACATTCATCGTTGAACAAAAATTTTATAGTACCTCAAACTAGTAAGTACAAGACAGTAACATAAATGTGATTTCCACCCACAGACATTGATGACAGTTATAGATTAGCTGGATTAGACAATTATTCGACAGGCAATTTATTAGAGCAGTTGAATGTTTTTAGAACTCCACTGTTACACTTTAAGATGTATCATTATTTATTTATTTATTTATTTTGGAGTTTGAGAGATCCCCATTTCAAATGTTGCAAGAGCCCTGCATTTGTTTGTTTTTTTTTTGGGGGGGGGGGATTTCCTGAATATATAAAATAATGAATAGTGTGAAAATAAATATTTTCTCGTAAAACAAGTAAAACTAAAAAAAGAAAAGAAATTAATAGTTTAAAAAAATAATCTTTGGATGTTAAGTAGGATAAGATAATTGAACAAACAATCAACTTTATTGCAAAAAATCCGTGGATTTATTTACATTTTTGGAAGGACAACAAATGGAAGAAATTTGAAACAACTGATTTGAAGCCCCCATGATTGGTCAAGTATTTTATCATACTTATGATCCAAAGATTATTTTTTACTTTTTAGTTCATATTGCTACAAAAGCATGTTTTTTAGTTTTTTAAACTATTAACTTATTATATTTGATCCCCAATTTTTATTAATAGAACTTTGGGACAAAAAATATTTTTTTCTAATATTAGCGAAATAGAGTCCTCCAAGTCTAGTGAGACATCTAGCCTAGACAAAACTATATGTATAGAGCAACTTTTCTAGGAATTTGATCCACTTGGAAACCGAAGAGAAGAACCATTGTTAAACAGTGAAAAAGCTTTCAGAGTTTTACTTTCAAGTCGTTGAGAGCAGTTACTTTGTTCTGTTCTCTGGAGTTTGTTCTTTCTATTCTAATGTTAAAATTTTTACGATTGTTCTCAAAATTTTTAAGACAATCATTGAAAGATAAGTATGCATAAACTTGCTGTTGATATTATCATTGAAACTAATAAAATGTATAATCACTAGGTGTCATACAGTAAAATGATCAACAGTATCAATGTAACGGAATCTGTTAACTCTTTCACTTTGTTCCAATAGCTTATTTTCATAACTTTTATCAAAACCTCTATATCTCACATTTTTCTTCTGTCACGTAAAACTCTAAATAGTTAGGCTCGACTGTATATAGAATGAAAATTAATGTTTCTTTTATTATTTATAGATGAACATGCATTTTATGTAAAAATTTATGTACTTTAAACAGTATTTATATATCAGTTATATTTAAAATCATTTGTGAAATGCGATTATTTAATGCTAATTTAAAAAATAAAATATAATATAACTGATACTATGTCAGATTTTGATCATTATATTCATGGACTTTGGAAAACTGATTACACATATGCATGTATTCTGTAAAAATCACAGAAAAACGCCACAGTATCCTACACGGCGGTGCTAAGCACAAAAGTTTTATCTGCACTTTTTGTCAAAATTGAGTTACGATTACTGTGTGGATCTTTGTCACATTTTTAACAAAATACAATGTTTTATGGTCATTTGTCAGGGAAATTTTTTTAAAAAAGCAGAAAAAGTTGCATTTAAATCAAATACATGGTGGCGTAACACTTTAAATGGCACAATTTCTCTTTTTGAACTCATCTGCCGATATAACTTGTGCATTTAGCACAGCAGTATACATAAGTATAAAATGTTATGTAAAATAAAAATATGAAAGTTATTTAAAACTAGATATTATATTAGCACACTAGTTTATTAATTGCCGCAATATGCAATGGTTATACATGTTTTAGTATTAACATTTTAATTTAAAAATTTTAAATAAGTTTAATTGATTTACTTAAGTCTTAGTTGCTTTACTCATTTTTCTTTTGTTAGCTACTTTCACACAAATATATAGTTCAGAAATAAAAAATTTCTATTAGTTAGTACAGAGGTATAAGACAGTTTCCTTTTTTCTGACCAACTTTTAGTTTTTAACTAGTCATTTTTAATCTGCACTAAAATCAGTATGTAATTATTTTTATTAATATAAAATAAAAAAGGAATATTATATTATCACATTATATTAATGATACATAAATATATGATACAAATATAGAACTTTTTTGATATTTTTAATTATAAATGAATAATGTTACTATGATTCATATATAACATCAACTGACACATATCAGCAAATCCTGACAGAAATTCTGGTTACCTTCATAAACAAAACTTACCCTTAAACTAAGATTAAATGGAGACTCTTCACCATTTTCAAACATTTTCCATGTTGCATCAATTAAAAATATTACAGCATCTCTCCCGTAAACAAAACCTTTCTGCAAATGTAAAGATTTAAAAAATATTTTAATTAAAAAATAAAGTCAAATTTAATAGTTTTCAAAAAAGTGAACATGGAAAAAAGAATTTCCACCCAATGTGTGCAGATTTCTGCAGCATAATAGAATGAGTTATTTTTTGTTGAAGAAACATCCAATGGTACTATAATAAAATAATATTTGGAAAAAATAGGGCTGTTTTTTAAAAATTGAATGTTATACAAAAACCAGAAAAATTGGTCACATCCTTGTTTTTGCTGATTTATGGGTCAATTTATGAAAAAATGTGAGCACTGCATTTTCTAGAGCATAATAGAAAAAACCCAAAAATATAACATTTAGTTTTTTTGAATTAGATTGCAAAAATGCAAAAAAAAAAAAAAAAAATTTAATGAAAAAATTTCAGTTACTGCTTTTTACCTACTCATGGCAGAGTTTTAATAAACCGTTCTGAGAAAGCCACACAAACACAAAATAATATTTTTAATGTATTAATGTCATTGAAAGTGTAAGATTCAGCAAACTCATTTTACTTTGGAATAGAAATAAGAGGTCATTAGTTGCATTTTGGGTCCCAACATTTGGGTTTGAGGCCGAGATTTCCAATCCTACGCTCCAAATTTGATGCCTAAAGTTTTGGATCACATCGAAGCTTTTATTTCCTGACTTATTGTGCTTGAAACTTGTAATTGTCCTAAAGGATAATTAGTAAATGCGATTTTTCAATACAATTAATTTTGTCTGCATAAAAAATATTTTTCTCCTTTACATTTTACCAATCCTTTTAAATATGCTACCACCATTGTGTAGCATTTTTATTTAACTTTTTTTTTTTTTGGTATTCTAATACGTGTACAGAGGAACCTCAATAACTCCAAGGAAACATTAAAGAAAACACGTTAACTGAAGTGGATATAAACTTACTGAGGTTCCATAATTTTAATTCCTAAAGAGTTTCTCTATCATTTACTTACTAATGCTTAACATGCACATCATAAAAATGAATTCCAGTACATGGATCTTCTTTCTGTTTTCTTTTTTGAAAAGTACACAATAAAATCCCAAATATTATTTGAATAACTCATGAGGAATAAATCCATAATTTTTGAAAAGATATAAAAACTTCTTGTCAGTCAGGTCTGTTGAAGACAAAAAGTTCTGCTCACACTTATTTGAAAAACATGCCATGGTGCCCTCTTTTTCCAGAGGACTACCCTGGGTACATTTATCCTACCCTTTCCTAATCTTTTAGAATTGCACTAAAAGCACAGAGTGTGGCCGACTCCTCTGGAGAAAAGAGGGAATTCTCTAAAATAGCTTTCCAGAAAAGAATTAAGTGACCAGGAAACAGCAGCATAAAATTCTGAGAAAAGGACAATAAGAAAGAATGGTGCTAGCAAAAACTGGACTAGAGAATAGCAATTAAATGTCGAGTTATAGGGTTTCCTGCAAATATGTGTCATGTTAGAGAGGTTTTTACCCATTGAAATTAGCATTGTGCGAACCACAAGTAAATGTTGAGTTACCGAAACAATCGAGTTACACACATGTCGAGTTAACGAAGTTTCTGATAGAATTAGCCCTAATGTCACTCCTCTTTACTTACCATTTATTTAACTTTGTTTACATTCAGTTAAAACGCCGCTCTGTTGCATCGCATGACGTTGTCTGCAATTCCACTCTTTTCGCTCATTAGAGGGCGACACCTATATTAGACTATTATGCAGATTAGCACACATGCTTAGCCGTGATTGGTTGCTGTGTTCTGCATGCGTATGGGAAGCATCTGACAACTTTCATCTCCCATCATGCATCAATATGTTAATTTGGTTTTGAGATATAAGCGGATGTTTTCTTACTGATCACTCACTCTCTGACTCACTTCTCTCAAGCGAGGTAGCGAGATGCTACTCACTACTGGTTAGGCTGCTTAGCCATTTTTTACAAACCTTGAACATGTGCTAGTTAACCACATTAGATTTAAGTTGGCCATATTAGATTTAAGCTCCGTCTTGTTAGTTATCAGGTGAGCAGCCATGTTTAAATAATCCGGTAGTCTTTATATATATTTTGTTTTTATATTGTTTTTAATGTTTGAAATAAATGTTATTGTTTTAAAAAGTATTTCGTTCATCAACAAACTTCCAACCACTGAACACTCTGCAAAATATTGACGAAAGCATATTAGATGTCTATAGCATCGGCTAAGACAACAGTTTCACTATCTATTCAATTCTGTTCATTTAGATGCTCTAGAAACTTGTACTAGGTGTCATGACGATGTCTAGATTTAGATACCTATTTCTAATACTGATACAACTACTCACATCATAGGCATTTTCATCATCATCTTCATCTGGTATAGGATCTTCCCAGGTAGGATTCATAATTTAAATAATGCAAAGTCTGAAAGATGAAATTGAGTTAGTAAAATCCAATATTGGTGCCACTTTAATATGATTAAACCCTATGACCTATTTGAAAATGTAATACAATGAGAAATATGCAACTGTCATGCTCTATTTTGGTAGGCTATGTGCATATTGTATAAAATTTAATCAAGGTATTTAACATCATAATTTAGGGAAAGTCTATAGAAAAAAATAATAAGAAAAATAAGCAGCCTGTTTTCAAAGGTGATGTAAAGGAATGTAAACTTAATTGGGGAAAAGGATCAGAATCAATATTTAATGCTTGAATTATTTTTTCTTTCATAAATAATTTGATTTTCAAGCAAATATTATAGTAGAATTTAAAAGGAAAACATGTTACTTTATTTCATTTACATATCTTTAATGTTTACAAAATTAGATTCTTAATTAGCAATGAAATTGCAATGGAAAAATAAAAATGCTCTAACTTACTGCAAATATTTGTGTAATTATAATATATTGAGTGAGTTAACTGCACAAAATTGTAATTTTAAAAATATACAGTACTCTCAATTATCTGCAGACGGTTTATCCGCAGTGAAGATTATACAGTCTTTCACTTTTTTTTTTGAGCAATCACATTGCTTATTGTTCTCAATTGACTGTTTCTGGTGTTCCTATGATTTTATTCCCCCCCCCCCCTCCCTCTGCAGCACCACCGTCGACCGGCTTCACGATGCTGCTCCCTAGCGAAAACTGTTTCCAGGTTGCGTCCATATACTGAATGCACACGCATACATACACACCTATAAACAAACGCATATATACATACACTTTCATACACACAAATACATATACCAACACACTCATGACTGCACACAGACACACACACGCCTACACACATACATACACACTCCTACACACACATACGTACACATATATGCAGATACACATACAAACACACACGCCTACACATACATACACAACACACACATACATACACAACACACACATACATACACAGATGCCTAAACACACATACATACACATATGCACACACACATACATACACACATGCCTAAACACACATACATACAGATATGCACACACACATACATACACACATGCCTACACACATACATACACACATATCCATACACATATACCCACACAAACACACACATATACATACACACATACCCACACAAACACACACATATACATACACACATACCCACACAAACACACACATATACGTACACACATACCCACATGCCTACACATACATACACATATGCACACACACGCTTACACATACATACACACACATACCCATACAAACACATACATACACACATATGTACACACACACATACCCATACAAACACACACATACATACACACACATACCCATACAAACACACACCTACATACACACACATATATATGCACACACAGACACAAACACACACGCTTACACACAAATACATACATACATACACACATATGCACTCACACATACATGAACACACACTCATGATTGCGAAAAACATAATTTGAATTCAAGATGTCAAAATTCAAATTCTTTTTTTTTTTTTGTGCCTTTTTTTATTTTTTTTTGAATATTTTCAGTGATTAACGGAATGTAGATTGTAGACAAATGCAACCATTTTAACTCAACAAGGGATTTTTTGGCATTCATATCTCTTTCTTCCAATGACATCATACCTTCCAAAGTCAATGAAAGCAGACTAATTCAACCATCAACACAACTTACTGCTTTAGATCTAGACTACTTAATGATTTTTAGATCAACACTAGCTGAAACCTGATTTTTAAATCTACACTGCTTGCTGCTTTAAACCTACCTTACTTACTGATTTATAGATCTATACTACATATGAGCAAAACGAGTAACCAGACCAGTTTAGCTCAAAAAAATTCCCCTTACCTATATGTTTTTGGTGCTGGATTTGTTTCAGTTAGTTTGTTAACAGTATTTGCTCACAAATGTGCGTAATCGGTTTGAAATAATGAGCAATCCTTGTTTAGCTTTTACAAACATTTTTCATTTAAACACTTATTGTTTTCAGATAAGGGCAATTCCATGAAAAGTGAAACCAGTAGGTCAAAACTTCATATTGCTGTTATACTGCTATATTATGTATCACTATCAAACTAAAATGCATATTTTCAGAATATTACACTATTGGTTTTATAATAAAAGCTAAATAATATTTCTTTTTTTCCTTGTTCGAAGTATGATATTCGTTTTTCAACAATCAGAAAAATATACTGCACATTCAAATGCAAATTTCTAGTAGTAATAAAAACAAATGGAATTAACTGCAATTTTAACTGCTAACATAATATACTATAGTTATATATGCATTTCAAATTTGAAAAAAAAAATGAAATTTAATGTTATCACAAAAATTTAGCAGTTGTCATGACTTCCTACAAAATTAAAACTAAAAGAAATCCTTTCTGATACTTTTAGCAATAGTAATTGATCACTATAATTTAAAGCATTATAATTTCTTTTGGTTTTTAAAAATTCTTTTTTTTTTTCTTTTTAATTAAAAAAAAATTGTTCTGGATGAAACAAAAAGCAGTATGTCATCCATAATAAAGAGAATGATGGTATATAACCTAACAACTGATTATTCATTTTCGACAAATGATTTTCAAATTTTCATAAATAGTAGTAAATATTTGGTTTTATTTTTAGATTATTAACATACACATCCCTCTCAATGTAAAATTTTTTTTCATCCAAAGGATGCTATAAATTCAATTGGTATTCAAATTAGTATTACTTTTTTGTTAAAAATTAACTGAAAGATAAGAATTTGATATTTAATAGTTAATGACTGTTGTATAATAGTTTAAACCAAAGTCACTCCAGCTATTCTATTGATACTTAATCTCCACTTCTTATTAAATTCATAGTATTAATTGAAAAGCATAAAAAAAAACAGTAAAAAAATTAAGGTTATTGTTTCAGTTTCATTGATGCCTTAAATATTTTAAGTTTTAAAACATAAAAACAATTAGATTAGAGATAAATTTTAAAATCTTTTCTAGCAACATCTGATCCCTGCAAATAAAGCACATCTACTTTTACCAGTTGGGAAAATATTGGCAAAAAAGTTTTTTTGCCAGGACAGTTTCCACTGGTTTTTCCCACCTTCAGAAAAAATATAACAATTCTATCACAATCGATCAAAATCAAAAGGAACTGTGAATTTTTTTAAGAAACTGGCAATATATTTGTTTGAGCATGGTAAGAGGATGTTGTGATCATTGAAAGTTCTAAAGCTGTTAACCCCTAGAACCTATCACAGATTTACAGGAAAAACCAACTTTACCATAATTAGACCCAAGGAAAAGTCAATGTGTTTGCATTTAGAGTTCGAAAGAATAATTTGCAAACTTTCCAAACTTCTCCTTTTGTATAACTTTAACTCGGAAAATTTTACTTCTTATGACGTGGTTTATTTATGTGGTGGTATATATGCAAGGGGAGTCGTGTCCCTACCTCCCCAAATCTTTGAAAACTATTAAGGTACAACTTAAATCTTGAAACAATGTATTAATTTAGGCCATAGCAATCTCTTAATGGAAATTCTTTGTATATCCATGCTTTTATTTGCTTTGTATAATTTTCAAATCAGAAACGCTCGGTCCGTGAGAAATATATATTTATTTCTATCACAAATTTTACAAGCAATATCCATAAAACTTGCTGGATTTAGAAAGCTTGAAATTTCTAGAACAAATATTTAAAAGACATTTGTTAAATCTATGAAAAATTCACAGAAATATTTACAATTGTATAACAATATAGAATTTTTGCTGTTTTCTAAGTTACGCCCGTAACAAGTCTTTATTTTTTGCCACTTTTTGTAATCAAGGGACCTGCATCCAAATTTAGGATTGCATAAAAAACTTAAAATATTTCAACAGAAAAAAAACTGCAGATTTTTTATCAAACCAAATTGTAATTTTAGGTGTTTAAAGTGTACGTCGTTTTTAGCGGTGCAATTGCCCGAAAGCAGCCTTGCGAAATGCTGAAGCCTTTCCCATATAATCCAAATAACTAGACATTTGAAATGAAAAATATGCAAAAAATTTGTTTTAAAAATTAATCAGGTGTAAAATTTTTGAAAAAGATAAATCAATTCAATAAAAATATATAAAACATGCAGAGTTTCGTACTTACGGCGGTAAACATCAAAATAATGATGCCAGCTGTCGAAATTATTGCACATCAAAACCACGGAGCTAAATAATAAACCTGAGTGGTACAACCGTAAGTTAATACTAAATACTATGAGCTAAAAAGAAGATCAGCCTTCAGCATCAGCTGAGGTATGAAAACAAATACAAATACTGACGTTCCTTATTTAGGGCAGGTAAAATTTAAAAAATATTAAAAAGACTCTTTGCTCCGTTTACTCTTTTTGTGCTGAATTTATTTGATTTCAAAACTAGTTCAAAAGTTAGATTGAAAAATTAATTGAAATGAATGATTCCGAGGATTGAACTCACACTCCTCGCCAAGCCACCACGTTACTCTAATAAAGCCCATCAGTGAGCGAAGCCAACTCCGACCGATTAGCAGTTCGATCTTTTGAACGAAAACTTTTAAACTTCATATTTTGCCTAATTTGATCTTTCCACCAAAGATAAAGATCTTCCACTGCACTGATCTTTTGTGTACAGAACTACCATGTTGCAGCATTGCTAGCAACAAGGCCAATAAGATGCTTGGGTTTATAGTGGAACCTTGGAACAGCTTACCGGAAGAGGTGGTAATGAGCAAAGGAGTAGACAGTTTTAAGAGGGCCATTGATCTTCACTGGGGATTGTAAATTGACTAGGACCAGTCTAGCTGGGCCTAGAGTCCCTACATGAAAACCTGTTGTTGGTCGTCACTTTTGTATTTGTATTTGTAATTTATCTGGACGAAAATAAAATTTGTTTCGTCTTTAAATCCCATCATCTTTTTCTGATAAGTAAAGATTAATAACGTACTGATTAATTTGATAATCCTTAAAGTGTTCTTGGCATTGGTGCCAAAACTCAGATGGATTTGAGCCGAGAAACAAAAGAAATGAAGGCTTCACTCTCTCTTTTTCTCTACGTTTTATCTATTCTCAATTGATGTATCACAGTAGGAAATTTCATTACAAGAAGCGGAGCAGCAGAGCTGGCTTTCTTATTATCCTTTGGCAACGGGTTAAATATTTATTTCAGTTCTCGCTCAACAATAGGTTAAAATAAATATTAATCATTTGGGAGATATAACCATCCGATGTTTTAATTAATTCATTAACTAACAAAAACGTTTCCATTTCGATCCATCGCGCTTCGAAACCATGCTTGCCACAACTTAATTATACACAAAAAAATTGATAAAAATCAGTCCGGCCGTTTAAAAGGCTTATGGTGACAAACGTCCGCACAGAAGATTTTTATATATTAAGATGGCTACTTCTGTATGTATGTAAGTATGTCCGGGGTAAGCTTCAAAACTACTGGACCGATTTTAACCATTTTCTCACCAGATAGCAATCAAGGAGAAACATAAGCTGTAATTTATTCCTAAAAAACTTAGTTTAAAATAGTTATGATGGAGAACAGCAAATTTCATGTAATTTCCCCATTAAATGATTAAGTATAAAACCCATTGTTACAAAAATTCGTTGCCTAACAACGGCAATATTAAAAGTAATCACAATGAAAATTTTGAATCAAGGCTTTTTTGGAGCAATCACGAAATGTATTGCTTTCTTAGGATTTTTATCCTCATCTATGTAAATTGACTAGGGCAACAGTTAGAAAATAGAAAGTGTTTATTGGCTAAAATTGCTCAGGCCTGCAAAATTCGGGTCATGAAAAAGTGATTGCACGGTAATGAGTAACTTTTATTCTAGTGGGAAAGCTGATTTCAAATATGAAATCCATTTTTCTCAATCACATAAGAAATTTTCACCAATTGGGCTTTAATACATGTGGGGCAGAAACAGGGCCGATCCTAGGGTGTCGGCCGCCAGTGCGCAGAGACCTAATGTGCCGCCCTCAAGAGTGATTTGCATATTTTGACTAATCTTTAACGTCTATATAAATCTTTCTTTAAATTTCTATGCCAAGTTCAAATTTAAAAAAAGGGGTGGGGGGACAGAAGAATGATCTTATAAAAAGGAGGAAATTTTTTGTAGTAAGAAACTCCTTAGGTACAATTTATATCTTTGAAGAAAGTAATTGATACCATAATTTACTAGTCGTAAAAACGCATTTTATAGTAAGATAAAAAAAAAAACATTTGTGCTGTTGTAAAGAAACGAAAAGTAACAACGTATAAAAAGCACAAATTCGCAGATTACTACCTGCGAATTTGTGCTTTTTATACGTTGTTACTTTTCGCATTTTATAGTCTTTCTTTAGTGACATCAGAGAAGAGACGGAGGAAGGGGAGGTGTCAGGGGTTCAGGAAAATTATCGAAATTGGCGTATGAAAAAGTATTTTTAGTTAATCTTTCGTTGCGTTTGGTTGCAAGGACAAAAGAGTTAAGTATATTCAAGGTGCATGGAGAAATTTTCGAAATTGACGTCAAATATCGCAATTTTAGGAACTTTTTCGAGATTTTAGGTGAAAGTAATGTTGCAGTTCCTTCCTAAAATTCTTTCAAAACTGAAATCAAATTGAAGCTATTTTTTAAGACCGTAGCTTAGGAAGGATCGGCGTTCTTCCCGAAAAATCTACGAAACTGAAATTTTAAACCCGCAATTTTGGGTTACCTTTGTTGACGTTGCAAGAAGGAGGGAGATTCAATCGTCTCCCATCGAAAGATTTCGAAATATAAATTTAAAACTGAAATTTAGCCCGTCTTTGGTGACGGTAGGGGATCTGGCGGCTATCCTCCGGTAATTTCTCGGCTTTATTTTTTCAAAAACCTGTTTTTGGCTAGATTTGAAAACAATAGGGGAAACGTGAAAATATTCCGAACCAAAATATTTTTTGGAACTGAAATCCATAATAACCCAAGTAACATAAATCACGTTGCTCTGAAGCGTTGACGTCACGTTACTGGTAACGTTGTTAGAGCGAAAATATGTCTCGTTGCAAAACGCAAAAGCAACGGTTTTAATAACATTACATCAACGGCTTCAGTAACGTTACATCAACGATTTTTGAAACGTTACATTAACCTTTATTTAACACGTTACATCACGTTGCTTTTAAACGTTGTATTAAGATTATTATTATTATTTTTTTTTTCAAAGCTTGAATAATAAAGTTTTTTTTTCTTGGTAAGAATGGAGGTGGGTTCATTGAACCCTTAATTTTTGATACAGTAAGTATTCTGCATTTTTTGTTAATGCAATTGTTGTTAATATACTTTTATAAAATCTTTACATTTTTTTTCCTTTTTTTTTCAATTTATAAAATGTCTCATGCCGTTTAAAGGCGTTCGAGTATTCTCACACTGTTGCTTCATTTACAATATTTTGTAAGAGCATTCCTGACATTTAAAAATAAACACAGCATAACAGAGCATAGCCGAATTTACATCACGTGGAGTTCTATTAATAGTCAAAATTAACGATATTACTACAAATTAAATAAATACTTCTTTCATAAATATATCCTTGAAAAAATAATTATTATTATTACTAAAGAACTCCAGAAATATTTTTCGAAAGGCATGAAAATTTTGAAAAAAACCCTTACATCAGTGCTTTAACAAAAATTTACAGTATTATTACTAAAGATAATTTCAGTTACATGACAAAATTTGTTTCAAAAAATTGCTACAATTATCTCGTCAAAATCATTCTGCATAAAGCCGATTAAATAAGTAAAAAATGGTATCATTTATCGCTTTTATAGCTCATTAATGGAACATATCCTCAAGCTTCAGCATCTTTTTAAAAAATCAATGAATAAATACTCAAATAAAAACATCTAACATTATTCTTTCAAACAATATTATAAATAAAATTACGGTGGGGAAAATACTCAAACTCCGACCAACGGCTGTTCATTAACTTCATAAAAATATGTAATAACACTGTTTTTTTTAATTAAATAAGTATATCAACAGTAATACACTAACAATAATACAAAGTACTTATACCGCTAAAAGTGATGAGAGATCGCGATTGCGAAGTTGCAAAACAATGGCGGCATAGCAAGCCAGAAGTTGTTTACTGAAAATGGCCACTAGGATTCGGAGGTTGCCGAAGACGAGGCAAGGTGCAACGAAAAGTAACGATAAGTAACGTTTCTTTTGCAACTGTTTGTCAACGTTACAAATTTAAGAAATTCGAACGTGATGTAACGTTTCAAAATTACGCTTTTTGTAATGAATCGATAAAGCAACGTGATATCACGTTGCGTGGGAAACGGTAACGATGTTTCAACTAATTGCAACGTGATGTAACGATGACGTAACGTTTCAGTGTTACTTGGGACACTCTGCACACCTGCTAGGATCGGCCCTGGGCAGAGAAGCTTATTTTTTCCTATTCTGGGAGAAAAAATTATTTTCAAAATATCTATAAGTTTATGACTTATAAACGAGTTTATGCATCAAACATAAAATTGGAAATCATCTACTAAATATATATATTAATTTCATAGAAATATGAATTAATTATAACGATTCAATTATAAAGTTAGGTAATTTTTTCAACTGGTGCTGTTTTTTGCAGCCAAAGACGGCGTAATAATGTTTTTCGGCTTTCACAATGCAACCAAAATATCACACCATTAAAAGAATCTTTAAAACTTTTGTCAAAACGCAAAATAATTCGCCAACTAAATTAGACAAATCTATTAACAGCGCAAAATTTTCCATTAATTAGTCTCTGTGCGCAATTTCAAACTTTCGCCAAGTTTTACTACTTTTTTCGGAAACATATCGGATGAAAATGTTTAGCATCATTTTATGGTCAGCAAAAATATCTCAGTATTTGACGACAATATCTCATTGATGAAAATTAGTAACAGACAGTTTTACAAAGTAGGGAGGGGGAGAATTATCCAAGGTATCCTACGATTACGACAAATTTGGTAGCATTTTAAGTTGCACCAAGAACCCACAATAATTGAAATTTCTGAAAATAACTAAGGCAAGTATAGTGGGATTACGGGAGGCTACATTTTTTAAAACCGTTTGTGCATTTCAATAGCCATATAGAAAAAGTTTTAGACTATGTTCAAAAAAATTGAATATTAACTGATACTTCTAACTAAACAAGTGAAATTTCATATTTTGGAAATTCTTCAAACTTTTATGTGCTTAAATATCGTGCTTTCGTTTCTAACTGAATACTATTTCGTTCTTTATACTTATTGCTATTTTACTTTTATGGGTAAGGAAGAAGCTCGATTTTGAATCACATCAAAGCGGGGTGTTTTAAGTTCTTTCAGCTAAAACAGAAAACGAATGAAAGTAGCGATTGTTTCTCACAATTATTGCTAACCCAGGCAACGCCGGGTATTTTTGCTAGTATTATATACATAGCTGAAAAGGGTGGATTTTTCCGCGTTTTACGCGATTTGTTTCAATGCTCTAACTTAAATACGGCGGGAGTTATTTGCGTTTTTAGCTCGATTTTTTTTATGCTTAGCTGAAATTTAGGCACTACTTTGTTCATTAAATTTATCAGTAAAAAGTGAAGGAATTTTCCCACAATTTTCTTTTTGACACCACTGGAAAGAGCGGCTTTTTTTACTTCAAATCTAACTCGACCATGGTTAAAAAACTGAGCTTCTATCGCCAAAGGAAGAAAGTTACAAGCCGTTTTAATCAAGTTCGAAAAATCTCATCTCCATTCAAATTATTTATGTTTTATTTGGCGTTGCTATAGTTATGTCTTATTTAAAAAATTTAAGGGCTTCTATTTTAGACCCAAGTCAATTCAAGCCCCAAGCTAAAGAGCAAAATGTATTGCTAGAAACCACGAATATGAAAGCGACTTTTCAAACGTACAAAACTGCAGTTTTTAAATGATCAGGAGACCCTTAGCCCTTACGGCTCTTCAAGTTGGTACAAGTTATTTTGAAACCTGTGGTGCTTTTCGTTCCGAAGGTTCGAAACTCGTCCATTTCTAATTGACGATTTTAATCTTATCGAATCAAATAAGATTGCTTCGGGGGTTGGTGAGCGTCAGACAGCAGGGGGCACAGCCCCCTAGTTTCGATAAAAAGTCCTCTTTTGAGTCAAATTTTTGGTAAAAGAAACAAGTCAGAATGGGACGATATGAGGCCAGCAATGAATGTCATGTTGAGGTTGTTTGGATTACTGAAAGCTTAAACTTGGGAGCTGCGAATTAATAATTTCATTCTGAAAATTTATCAGCAGGGCCTAAATACGTACATCAGCTCACATAATCATTGGTGTAAAAATATTTGGCAACGATTGAGAAAAAAATAACCTCGAATCTTAGTTACTGAAATTTTCTCGGCTTGTATAAAGGAAGGGTATTTTCGTACTACTTTTTAAACTTTTAATTATTTTTTATTTTCTTTCATTTATTTGTTTTTTGATAAAATTACTGGAAACAGGAAAGAACGAAATATGATATCGTATCTTACAATGTCTATTGATACGATATTGGATCTAAAAAGTGCTTGAAAAGCTTGAAACAAAACTGACGTTTCATAATGTTTATTTCCGCAGACATTCAAACGGAGTTTCTTTTGAATTTGAGCACAGTTTCAGTTTTTCAAACATTGACATAGCTTCAGAGCATTCATCACCACATGACATACCTTGCACAAATTTCCGCCTGGGAACATACCCAGCGTAGCCAGGTAACATATTACGACGATATCGGTTGTTTTGGGCATTTTTTTCGAATTGCCAGGCTAAGGATTCCACTTCTAATTGCCTCTTCACTTCACCACTAAAATCTTTCAAATTGCCCAGGCGGAGTCCAGCTACAGGGTGTTTTGTCGTAAGTTCATGTGTCGTCTTCCCAAACGTTTGACCGAATTGGAATAACCGTAATGGACCGTATCCAGGTAGATATCCTGTATATCCTGGTGTGCAAGTGGGTTCGGGAGCTTGAAACCAATGTTGAGGCTCGTAATTTTCTTTTGCAGGCATTCTGGTCTTTTTGTAAGAATTTTAAGATTTTGGAGAAATGAGTGAAATGTGGAAACCTGGGACGACGAATGCAAATTAAAGATTCATGAAATTGTTAGATTTCGAGGGATAAATTTATCTTCATCTTGTTGCCATTAGGAATAATGGTATAGCTTCAGAAATATATTTATTGTTCTCAAACCGACACATGTGAATCGTAGACAAATAACATGTCACGTGTTGAAGTGATAAACATTTCTCCGCGTTTCTAAATATGCTAAGAAAATGTAAGTATGTGCGATCATTAAACTTTGACCACCGTAAGCAGTAAGCACCGTGAGCAGGTGTTCTGCGCGAGTTTGGCTAGTTTGAAGCGAATAAGCAATGGAAAGGAAAAACACCCAAA
Organism: Uloborus diversus; assembly: GCF_026930045.1. Classification (NCBI taxonomy): domain Eukaryota; kingdom Metazoa; phylum Arthropoda; class Arachnida; order Araneae; family Uloboridae; genus Uloborus; species Uloborus diversus. The sequence continues at coordinate 124,729,852 of NC_072736.1, forward strand.
ACAATGGAAAGGGAAGGATCCTGAAGTGAAAGAGGTTCATTGAAAGTCAAAGAGTATCTGAGAAATCAATTATGCTGATAAATTTCTCAGTAAAGAAAAGTCCCCAAAGTAATCCTTACTTTTCTAAATCAGAGTCATATTGTCAGCACTGCAAAAAAAAAATTAATTTGAATTCTGAAATTTTGAATTTAAATTATGTTTTCCGCAATCACGAACTTCGACAGGACCCTACTGATTGGAGTTATTGTTTCTAGAAACGACTCCTGTCCGTTATTGTTTCTAGAAGCGGCTCCTGTCCCCCCAAGCCTGCCCCTCCTCCTGGGCGGTTACGTGTGCATAGTTGTGTGTGTGTATGTGTGTGCAGGCTTGTGTGTGTGCGTAGACCTGTGTGTATGCACGTAGGCGTGTGTGAGTGCATGTGTGGAAGTCGTGAGTGTGTGAGCGTGCGTGTTTGTAGGACATGGACGCCCCCAGCCAGGAGAAGCGGATAGCTCAGGACCGGAGCAGCCGCGGCTGCGAAGGCCGGTGGGCGGTGGTGCTGCAGAGGCCCCTGGTTCAAGCTGAAAAAGGAACTGGACATCAAAGACGGTCAAATGAGGACAATAAGCAATCGTGATTGCTCAAAAAAAAAAAAAAAAAAGTGAAACCTTACTCTATAAAATCGGTAGCAGCATATCTGCCTTCACTGCTCTGGAGTAACTTAACTGATATAACTGGTGTAAAGTTACACATTGCTCGTGGATGGGGTTACACCATGGTAATGTAACTCTAGCGTAACGTCTCACTCATTTCTGCGTAAGGTTAATCCAAAGTTTTCCATGTGCTTACAGAGAAATTGCTTGAAAGGTTACACGTTACACATTAGCAAAAATTGAGCTTTCATCTGACTGGTGTTCATTTTTAATTGCAAGCAGACTTATGCTTCAAGTTAACTATATGATGGTTTAAATTGTCCAGATGTATTAAATGATCAAGTAATAATTTCTTTCAATACGTTTTTAATTGGAAGTTTAATCTGTTATAACAGTATTTTAAAAAAATCGTACTAGAAGCCACCCCCCCCCCTTTTTTTTTTTTTGTCTTCTTTACAGCTTTTGCTCTCACTCATTCGTTCATTTAATATTTATCAATTTCATGCTTTTTCACAATCAATATACAACAATTTTTTTTTTTTTTTTTTTTTTTATATATATATATAAACCGAACAAGACATTTTTATGGCACTAAGAGAAGAAATAATCTTAGTGGCGTCCACGAGTCTCGCAACACGAATCTCACAGACAGAGGTCGCAAAGCAAGAGTTTTTACCGCTCTGCCACAAAGACCGGTTTTCGTTTGGCTAATAAGCGTTTAAAAGCTTGATTTTAAGGCACGTGCTTTACTAACCATAGTCTAAGGTTCCTCCAACAGTTTGAGTTTTTAAAACAATGATATTATACCCTCCAGAATTCGTGTAACGTTACAGCCATTAATACTGGTGTGGTAACCCTACCCATTTTTTTTTTTTTTTTTTTTTTAAACAGTGGAGGAAGAAACAAAGCATAAATAATATTATCAGCGTTATAAAACAAGATCTGAACTTTCGCCGTTCAAAAGTAATTTTCTACGCGCTCAAAATCATGAAAACGAATTAAAAATATCAAACATGCCTCACAGATACGTTTTCCGAAAATGGTCAAACTACATTTAAAACACCTCAGAACGTGTAAACCCGTTAAAATTCAAAACTCGAAAGGTTTCGCGCTTCTAATACTTATCTTCCAAAAAATGACACATATGAAAGTAACAAGTAAATAAAATTAAAAACTGGTTCAAGTTTCCGGTGCGTTTTCAACTTTCTTGAAATGAAGACACAGTTCTTGAGAACACACAGGAGATTTATTTACACTATGTACAGGAAAGATCGTTAACAACTGCTAAATTAATCATCAGTAATTAAGCAATCAACACCGTAAACTCAACGGTTACACACGTATTTACATTCAAATACGCAAAAATACAGCTCAAAAGGCTTCACAAAACAGAGCAATAAATGCTCTCCAGCGTACCGCTGCAACGATTCACAAGCGAAAACTAACTCGAGACTGACTTTTTATCATGCGGCGGCTATTTATAAACATCGAAAAGTTTCCACAATATTCCAAATGCTTCTCGAAAATCGTAGACCGTTATCTTATTTCTTTCCATTCACAAATTTTGTCATTCAAAAATGAGGGCCGTATACTTCAGCCGAATGTACGGGGGCTGTATCTTCATTACAAGAAACTATTTACAGGTTACGTTGCTACAATAATTTTAGATGAAAGATAATTTAATAAACGCCAAATTTAGCTAGATTACGACAAGTTAATCATAAAAACAATTACGATTTACAGAATTTGTAACAATATGAAAGTAACAAGAAACTAAAATTAAAAACTTAGGTTGTAGACTGAGTCGCAAATGTAGAATCGAGAGGGAATATTGAAAACTCCTTTAAAAGCTACTATCAAAAATCAATATTTTTATTTGTTGACAAATAGAAACTGGCAAGAGATAAAAAATTTAAATCATCTCTTATATAATTAAAAACTGAGCGTATCTATGTATGTCCAAGCTTCTTCTCCCGAACGACAGTAAACTAACCATCGAACCAGGTATCGATGGATTCGTAATCTTCGTGTACTCCCCCCCCCCCCGAATACTGCATATAATGTTATCTAATTGATATAGTTGTATCAATTAGACCGTTGATTAAATTATTAATTACAACGTTAAACCTTTAGGCACATGAATTTTCACATTTTTTCTTAACTTTCAATAATTTAAATCGGCTGTTCTGTCCCTTTAATAACATCTTTTTTTTTTTTCGGGATTATCCGCAATTAAATTAAGAAAAAAAAATTTTAAACTTACATTTGCAGCATTTTCATCAGTGATTTCTTTTACTCTGTAAGTTAAATTTTCGTTTTGATCGTTAGTAATATTAATATTTGAATAAGTAAAGCCGGATGGTAAGCTATCCATGGTTAAAACTTCAAAAGACAAAAGACATTTTTAAAAAGAAAGCAAAAAAAATCATGAAAAAGTAGTGGCGCCATCTATCGAGCATGGAAGAAACCAAGCCATAGCGTGGATTACAGAATTAACGCTTGGGATCGGTCGATATGCGTTGCAGCGTGAAGAAAATCGTTAAAAGAAAGATCTGTTGCCATTTTTTTCACTAATATAAACAAATAAAATTTTAGTTTTTGTTTTGAGGCTTTTCCTGTAATCAGGGGATTTAAAATGTTTACTTTTTGGTTATTTTCCCGCAATCTGCCGCAAAATTTTACTGATTTTTTTTTTTTTTTTTGTTTAAGCATGATTGTTGAACACGCGTCACTAGACATATAACTTTTATTTTCGTGGTGGACCGTGCAAAGCCGGGCGACGTACCTAGTTGAGATTAACTTCCGTGTCGGTCAACAATGAATTCGGTTACCAATAGCGTGAACAAAGGCTTGGCCGTATTTAGAATCTGCTTCTAAACGAGCTGATGTGTGCATCACATGACTTCCTTTTATTCCAATTTAATGTCATTTTCTCATTATTCGCAGTTTTAATGTGATTCAATAGTTTACTTCCTAAATATCACCAACAGTGGTCAAATTGAAACCAGATTAAAATAAAAAAAAATAAAAAAATTGCCAAATTTGTGGCCAAGTTGGCGACAAAATTTGGCGACCAAAAGATGGGCAATATATCGCCTAGGGTATGCCAAATTATAACACCACTTGAGTTTACATCAAAATTAACAATGATTTCCCCCCAAAAAAAGGCAAAAGACCCCCTTTTGGAGCATCCGAATGCAACCAAAAAAGGAGGTGCACAACTAGAACCCACTAGGAGTCTAAGTACCAAATTTCAACTTTCTGGGACATTCCGTTCTTGAGTTATGCGACATACATACACACATACACACATACGCACATACATACGTACATACAGACGTCACGAGAAAACTCGTTGTAATTAACTCTGGGATCGTCACAATGGATATTTCGGGTGTTTGTACTTTCCTAGGCATATATCCACGTGTGGTCGGGTTGAAAAATAAATTCAACATTCATTCGGGGGTGAGCAAAATGGAAATTAAGGCCGATTTTTGAGTGAAATTTTTTTTGCGAATACAATACTTCCTTTTTTGTAAAAGGAAGTAAAAACGATATAATTCGACTTCTATATAACATGGAAGTTCCAAACGCATTCTATCAGACTCAGAAAAAAATACGCTTTATTTTGGTACTAAATTTTTAAATATGTTTTCAATGCAAGAACCACGAAAAACCTTTTAGAGATTTTTAATTAATATCTTCGTTAATTAATGTCATCCGAAGGCGCAACATAGCTAAAAACACTCTCGATCAACTCTCCTTTCGAACAAAAAAAATTTTTTTTTTCAAAATCAGTCCATCCATTTAGACGCTAGTGTCACAGACAGATACACAGACACGTCAAACTTATAACCCTCTTCCTTTGTGTGTCGGTTGTTAAAAAGAGAAAAATTACAAATCAAAATTGCCTAAGAAGACCCAAGAAGGTGTTTTTTTTCCCCCACTTCAGAAAGTATTTTGGAGAGGACGGTGGATACATTTTGCGGTGTTATTTCCTCGGCTGTTTTTACTTCCTTTTACAAAAAAGAAAGTATTGTATTCGCGAAAAAAGTTTCACCCCAAAATCGGCCTTAACTTCCATTTTGCTCACCCTCAGATCATGGGCGCCCATATGCAAAATTGTAAGGGGAGGCTCAGATATTTTAACCATGCTTTAGCAGGATATTTTCGCCATGAAAACCGATTTCTGGTCAGACTAGAGTCATTAAAATTTGACATTTATAAATAACTTATTCATTAATGGCTGCAAAAGAAATGTTTTTACATTTTTTCAAAAAAAAAAAAAAAAAAATACTAAAAACAAGGAAGTTCTAATTTTAAGGGGGGGGGCTCAAGCCCTCCCCCCCCCTGCCCTCCTATATAGGCGCCTTTGCCCCAGATGAATGTTGAGTTATTTTTTTTTCAACCCGACTTCAAATTTGGATATGTGCCTAGGAACGTACAGACACCCGAAATATCCATTTTTACGATCCCCGAGTTAATTACAGCGAGTTTTCTCGTGACGTCTGTTTGTTCGTATGTATGTGCGTTTGTGTGTATGTATGTCGCATAACTCAAGAACGGACTGACCTAGAAAGTTGAAATTTGGTACGTAGATTCCTAGTGGGGTCTAGTTGTGCACCTTTCTTTTTGGTTGCATTCGTATGCTCCAAAGAGGGTCTTTTGCCTCTTTTTGGGGGGAAGTCATTGTTAATTTCGATGTAAACTCACGTGGTGTTATAATTTGGCGGACACTTGGCGATATATCGCCAGTCTTTTGGTCGCCAAGTTTTGTCGCCAAGTTGGCGACAAATTCGGCGATTTTTTTAATTTAAAAAAAAAAAATTTTTTAATCTGGTTTTAATTTGGTCACTGTTGGTGATATTTAGAGAGTAAACTATTGAATCACATTAAAACTGCCAAAATGAGAAAATGACATTAAATTGGAGTAAAAGGAAGTCATATGATGCACACAACAGCTCGTTTCGTCACCTAATAATGAACGACATCAACACAAACTATGTTGTTCTTATTGCTTCAGTTTTGAGTGATGTTAAAAAATATAAAACGTACACTTTCCCTTCTTCATAAGCAAATCTATTATTAGTATCCATTGATGCGTCCAATTTATTGCTCCGTGATACAGTTCAGAATGCGATATGCTCATGGCTGTCAATTAGAAAACAGATTATTTACTTTCTTCCTTGTTTGTTGTGATGAGAGCTCGGAAGTTCACAGGCGGAACACACTTTTTTTCCTTTTATTTTTCTGTAATAAAATTTCTTATTTGGTCTATTTCTTCCTTCAAGGTCTTGTTCGGCATCGTTTTTATATACTTACCAGCGGTACTCGCACGGCTTTGTCTATAGTAGAAAATTAAAAGAGCATTTGATTCGTCTGTATATTTACCAATAATGGATGATGAATTTCTCGCTAATGTGCTGTGTTAATTAGCTCGGAAAAATGTTTTTAAAATTGGAACAGAAAAAGAACAAAATCGAATTTTCGAAAAATTGCTTCGAGGTGCTTGCCCCTATGCTACGAACTAATTTCGTGCTAAATTTCATGAAAATCGGCCCAACAGTCTAGGCGGTATGCGCATAACCGACAGAGATCCAGCCATGCAGACTTTCAGCTTTATTACTAGTAAAGAAAAGATATGGTTTTCTAACAAGCTTTACGTACTTTTTTATGTTTTTATTTATTTATTTATTTATTATTTTATTTATTTATTTATTTATTTATTTTGCATAAAATCAAACATCAAAAAACACTTTTTTTTTTTCACTTTCTTATGCATTTAAAAGAAAGTGTAATGGATTCATGAAAATTTTACATTCTCGGATTTTGAGCGATTTACATGCTTTAAGGGGCTTGAAATCATTTTGACCACTCCCCCAGTGGTTCATGGCTGATCAATTTCGACCATTTTGGAACAACGTCTGCTGGCTGGTGTGTCTCCGACAAAAGCGTTTTGTTGGATTTTTTTTTCATCCTTAAGTTCACTTCCTTCGGATTGAAAAAGGGGTCGCTTGTAACCCTGAAACGTGTGTATACATCAGTTTTTCAGCAAATTTGTGCCTGTTTACGTTGTTTTATATTCTTTTATCTTTCAGGCACAGAGATATTTGTTCAATTTTCAGGTGTGAAAGTTTTTAAAACTAGAAAATCGCCCGGTAAGATGTGACGGGTGAAAACTGCTTCTACATTTGAACGAAACAATTGCTTGCTTGGTTGAAATTTTAACCTTAACTCCAGTGTATTAATTCAAGTAGATAACGTTCATTGTTGACCGCTTTTTCGTTTCTTCACTCTCCTAAAATTAGTCTTGCCAGTAAAACAGTTTAAGTTCTCGGATCCAGTTCAGCCTTGTCAAAATAAATTCCCAAGAATATTATCAAATGAAAAAAAAAAAAAACTTACTGAATTTTTGGTGCTTCACAATGAAATAATGCCTTTGCGCGTGCTATGGCGCAAGTTTAATTGTTGGTGGTGACATCAGAGCGTTACTCGATTAGTGAATTGATGGTTATTTTACTTTTTGTTGTTGCAATTTCAGATCTCAGACGGCAAAAAAGACTCACGTTTCCTTGCATTTGAAAGTGGCATTCTCTACGTTTATCATACTGTAACGGATTCGGTGCGACTTCCACTTTCTTGAAATGAAGACACAGTTCTTGATAAAAACACAGGAAATTTATTTACACTATGTACAGGAAAGATCTTCAACAACTGCTAAATTATTCATCAGCAATTAAGCAATTATCACACAACACCGTAAACTCAACGTTTACACACGTATTTACTTCCAAATACGAAAACAACACAGCGAAATGCCTCGCTATAAACAGAGCAAAAATCTTCTCAGTTCGAAATATCAATCGAAACTAACTGTTTATCCATCGCTAACGGCTTAAATACACCGAAAAGAAATTTCTCAAATATTCCACACGCTTCTGTAAAGTAGTAGACCGTTATCAATGAAAAGAAAGAAAATAGGGGTCGTATACTTTAGCCATATGAAAAAGGGGTTGTATATTCATTACGGGAAACTATTTACAGGTTACGTTCCTACAATAATTACTATTTACAGAATTTGTAACATTGCCCCCTTCCTAAGGACTGCACGTCCCGGGCAGTACAATCCCCAGAAAGGGTGTCGAACTTCTATCAAAAGTTTACAAATATTCACATTAATTAATAACTAACAGATACATAGGAAACACAATAATAACAAGAAATATTACTAAACATTAAAAGCAAAAAAATTATCTACAACTTTTATGTTATCAACCATGGTTGTTTACATAATACTCATGAACTATGGCCATAGTATGGGGCTAACCGATCATAATGTACAACCCTAGGTTTTGCATTAGGTGATTTTTGGATCCTCACTACGACGTCATTCAGTCGGTTAAGGACTTTGTAGGGTCCATCCCAATGCGACTGCAATTTGGGTGACAGACCTTTCCGTCGGATGGGATTCCATAACCAAACCTTGTCGCCTTCGTTGAATTCATGTCCAGTAGACCTTGTGTCGTATCTGGTCTTCATCTTCTCCGCCGCGATGTTGATTCGCTCTCGTGCGAAGTTATGAACGTCTTCCAACCGGACCTGGAGATCCTGGATGTACTCCTCAGGCGATGAAGGCGCATCCGGAGGACGACCGAAGACGAGATCACAAGGTAGCCGAAGCTCTCGTCCGAAGAGCATCTGAGATGGGGCATATCCGGTAGTCTCGTGGACAGCACTGCGGTAGGCCAGCAGGAACAAAGGTAGCTTCTTGTCCCAATCCTGTTGATTTCTGGATACCATAAGTGAGAGATTGTTCAGGATTGTGCGGTTAAATCTCTCCACCATGCCGTCCGATTGTGGGTGTAGTGGTGTTGTCCTAGTTTTCTCAATTCCGAGAATTTGACATAGGCCCTTAAACACAGCAGAGATGAAATTCCTCCCTTGATCGGAATGAATCTGCAAAGGTGTTCCATATCTCGAGATCCAGTGTTGGACTAGAGTCTCTGCTACGGTGGTAGCCTCTTGATCTGGAATGGGATATGCTTCCGGCCATTTGGTGAAGTAGTCGATGGAAACAAGAATTTATTTGTTCCCATCAGCAGTTCTTGGTAGAGGACCCAGGATGTCAATCCCAATTCGTTCGAAGGAGCTCCAACGTTGTACAGATGTAGCTTCCCTCTGCTTCTCTTCTTCGGTCCTTTACGAGCAGCACAGGCGTCACAAGAATGGCACCACTTCTCCACGTCATCCTTCGCCTTGCTCCAGAAGAAGCGCTCCCGAACTTTATTGAGGGTTTTCAAGACACCAAAATGTCCTCCAGTCGCACTACTATGTATTTCTTTCAGAACATCTGAAATCCTTGATCGGGGAAGTAGTAACTGCCACCTAGATGTTTTGCCGTCGTCAGATTCCCATTTCCGGTGTAGCACGCCGTTCCGTAAATGGAGTGAGTTCCATAAAGCCCAGTATCTTTTTGTTGCAGGACTGAAGATGGAAACGTCCTGCCAGCTAGGGCGTCGACTGTCACTTTCCATGAACTCCAAAATTGGTTTTATGTCGGGGTCTTCAAGTTGATCTTTTCGAACTTGGTCGTCACTCCAGGGATCAGGTTCTGATGATATTGGAGTCACTGTCACCTGATAGGCGGTAGGGCTAGTCGTTCCATACTGTTTTTCGATTCGGGAACAATAGTGGCAGTTCTCAGGACAGGGTCTTCTTGATAAAGCGTCAGCATTACCGTGAGATAACCCTTTTCGATGCTTGATCTCCATGTCATATTCCTGGAGCCGCTGTATCCATCTGGCTATCTGGCCTTCCGGATTTTTGAAGTTCAAAAGCCAAGTTAATGAGGCATGATCTGTCCGAAGCAGAAATTTTCGGCCATAGAGGTAATGATGGAAGTGTTCTACAGCTTTCACTATGGCCAGTAACTCCTTTCTGGTGACGCAGTAATTTCACTCCGACTTAGATAAGCATTTGCTCCAGTAAGCGATGACATGTTCATTTCCGTCAATTTCTTGGGATAAAACAGCTCCGATGCCCTCGTTGCTCGCATCAGTGTCCAGGATAAAGGATTTTTCAGGCTGAGGATAGGCGAGGATAGGCGTTGATGTTAAAGCCTCCTTCAGTCGTAGAAATGCATCTTCGCATTCTTTGGACCATTCGAACTTTTGCTTGCTCTCCGTCAGCTTATGCAAAGGTCGTGCAATGTTGGAAAAACCCTTTACAAACTTCCTGTAGTAGGTGCAGAGCCCCAGGAAACTTCGCAGCTGATGGATGTTTTCGGGACGACTCCAACTCTTGACAGCAGATACCTTCTCTGGATCGGTTTGTACACCCTCAGAAGAGATGATGTGACCAAGGTAGTTCACTTCCCGGCGGAACAAATTATATTTGGACGGGCTTAACTTCAGATTGGCTTCCTTAAGCTTTTGCAGCACTTTCCTAAGATTTGCCAGATGTTCTTCGAAACTGCGTCCCACGATGATGATATCGTCTAAGTAGACCAGACAGGATTCGTAGGAAAGTCCTCTTAACACTGTCTCCATAAGACGCTCGAACGTAGCTGGTGCATTGTAGAAGCCGAAGGGCATCACTTTAAACTGCCATAAGCCTTGTCCAGTTGTAAATGCTGTCTTCTCTCGGTCATCAGGGTGTATCTCAACCTGCCAGTAGCCGCTCTTCAAGTCCAGGGTCGAAAACCACTTGTGTCCGGAAAGAGTGTCCAAGGTGTCGTCTATCCGTGGAAGAGGGTAACTGTCTTTCTTGGTGATTTCATTCAGCCGTCGGTAATCGACACAAAATCTGGTTGAGCCATCTTTCTTTCGGACTAAGACGATGGGAGAAGCCCAGGGACTGGATGACGGTTCGATTACATCATTCTCCTTCATCTCTTTCAGGAGGGTCTCAACCTCTTCCTTCTTGGTGAACGGTAGTCGTCTTGGATGCTGTTTAATAGGGAGGTGTTCTCCAGGGTAAATCCTATGCTGCGTTAAATTCGTACGGCCAACATCCTCCGATGTAGATGAAAACAGATGCTTGAAGTCGTCCACCAATTGTTCCGCAGCAGTTCTTTGATCTTTCGATAATGGCGCACTCCCAATTAACTTCGACGTCAAGGACTCAGAAGACACAGTCTCAGGGGAATTGATTCTTCTAATGATGCAGTTTACTGGAGTACAAGTTGCCAACACTTCACCTTTTCGGATATTCCTTGGCCTTTCACTCACGTTGGCGACTCTCACAGGAATTACATCCTTAGAAAGGTCCACAAGCGTAGATGCTACCAGTACTCCTTTTAGGCTATTGCTTAGGTTAGGGTATTCAATGAGTCCAAATCGAAAACTATTGCTTTCTTCAAGGGAGCCAGGTATTAATGATTCTGAATTTGAGGGAATCGATAAATCTGTTTGAGCTATTATTTGATGAGCGGATTTTACATCACTCTCTGCAGGGAAAACGGCTATGTCTTCTCTCATCGAGTGCAGCTCATTAGTCTTGAAGTCGAGAGTGAAGTCATATTTCTTCAAAAAGTCCAATCCGAGAATGAAGGGGTCCGTGATATTAGCGACGAATGCCGTATGATGGTAGGTGGCATTCCCAAACACTATTTCCAAGTTCACTTTACCGTCAATCTCAATTTTGTCACCTGTCACAGTCTGGAGACTTACGCGTGGCGATGTCCACAGCAGTTTCAATCCAAATTCACGAGCCACATCTGTCCTAATGATTGTCACATTGGCTCCAGTGTCAACAATCAGTCTGCAGGGGTTCCCATTTACATGTGCGTAAATGAAAAGTCCATCACTGCCACTACTAGAAGAGGAAATCTGCAGAGCTTTAGTGGTGGTGATTTCCTTCCCTCGCGTAGCTTGGCGAGCCGGACAACTCCTTCGCAGGTGTCCTTCACTACCGCATTTCCAGCACTTCTGCTCTTGTTTCTTTTGGGCTGTTATGCTGCTCAGATGTCTTGTCAAGTCACCGAGTTGTCTCTCAAGTTCAGCGAGGTGGGACGACCTGGAATCAGACTCATCAGCTTCCTGAGTCCGGATTAGATGGCGATCCACACGGGTTGCTTCTTGGGCGGCCTCGTATCTCATCGCATACACAACGGCAGAATTCAGGTCTTTGACATCCGCCATCCGTAGAGCTTTCTGGATTTCCGGATCTCGAACCCCGTCGATGTAGTAGTTGAGTGCCAGGTTGTCTCGAACATCCGCAGGGCAGTCGTAAAAAGCAAGATGAGACAGTCTCTCGATGTCCGCCGCAAGCTCTTGCAGGGTTTCCCCAGTTTTCTGGAAACGGAACTTCAACTGGAGTCGGCTGAAATCTTTCTGGCACTTCTCAACGAAGCGAAGCTCCAACGCAGCTGTGAGGGCGGCGAAATCCAGGCGCTGGCTGTCCGGAAGGGTCTGGAGAATGTCCGCTGCGTCACCTCTCAGGGATGCTGCAAGATGGCAGGCCTTGGTAGCAGAGTCCCATCCGTTCGCTTCCGCCACTATCATGAATTGGGTCTTGTACACCTGCCACGAACTTTTCCCATCAAATGTGGCCAGTTTAATGGACGGTCGAGCAACAGATGTGGGAGCGCAAAATTGTACAGAGCTGTTTTTCGCGGTCACCAATCTCCTTTCCAGGTCTTTAAAGATGTCTTCTTTAAGTTGATGAAATTTCTTCTTCTTCCAGTTTATTTTCTACAGCATTGCACCGGCCTTCAACGGAACTTAATTTTTCTTCAAATTTCTCTTCGATTTTATTTTCCACTGCGATGAATCGGCCTTCAACTGCCTCAAACTTTCCTTCAATAGCATCAACTCGATGCTCTATCTCATTAAATTTATTTTCCATCACGGTCTTTACCGAAGTAAGATCGTTTTTAATTTCCTCTTGGTTAGAAACTAGGTCATTTTTCAGCACCGTTAAATCACTTTTCAATTGGTTTTGATTAGCCGCCATATAATTTTTTAATTGCTCTTGATTAGCTGTAAAACTTGCAGTCAAGTCACTTTTTAATTGTTCTTGATTAGCCGCCATATCACTATTCACAGAGTTGATTGCATCAAGCAGTTGTTTTAATTTTTCATCCATTGCGCGAGTAATCACCATAAAAATAAAGTCCAAATTTAAAAAGTCTTTATGAAAAAATGTCCAAAGTCACACTTACTGCAAGAAAGTCCTGAAGTAGCCCCACGTTGGGTGCCAAATTGTAACGGATTCGGTGCGACTTCCACTTTCTTGAAATGAAGACACAGTTCTTGATTAAAACACAGGAAATTTATTTACACTATGTACAGGAAAGATCTTCAACAACTGCTAAATTATTCATCAGCAATTAAGCAATTATCACACAACACCGTAAACTCAACGTTTACACACGTATTTACTTCCAAATACGAAAACAACACAGCGAAATGCCTCGCTATAAACAGAGCAAAAATCTTCTCAGTTCGAAATATCAATCGAAACTAACTGTTTATCCATCGCTAACGGCTTAAATACACCGAAAAGAAATTTCTCAAATATTCCACACGCTTCTGTAAAGTAGTAGACCGTTATCAATGAAAAGAAAGAAAATAGGGGTCGTATACTTTAGCCATATGAAAAAGGGGTTGTATATTCATTACGGGAAACTATTTACAGGTTACGTTCCTACAATAATTACTATTTACAGAATTTGTAACAATACTTTATAGGTATAAGAAAAGTCTAAGAATTCACTTTAAAAATAGTTAAGATTCAATAAAATAACATGTATTTGAAAAAAAAAAAATTCTTAAAAATGAAATCTTGAGAATTTTATTGGATATATCAGGGGTTCCCAAAGTGGGGGTCAGGGCAGAGAAGACATAGGATTTTTATCACGAGCAGCTTATATTGCAGTGAAACATAAATTAGTGTATAATTCATTGTAATTAGTATAAATATTTCAATGGTTCTAACTAATTTAGTTCGCAAATGATGCTCAGAGAGAAACAAGAATTAGTTTCTAGTGACAATCGCTTAAACTTTTAGACGCGTTAATATCTATAAACATGGGTACAGTGAGACAGGGAGAGCGGTGAGACAACCGCAATTTATTTTTGTTTAGATATTTCCTATTTCCAGTTCAGTAAACTTTTTGAAAAGTCAGGTCGACATACTGCGAAAGTTTTTTTTAGAAAAAAGTTTGCTTTCAAGTATCATGTAAGAAAGATAATTATGTCATAGTAGTTTAAACCCATCGAAGTAAAATACCTCCATTGTTTGTTGCACTGTTTCTAAACTGTTAGATAAACTTTACAAACTGGTGTATTAATCGTACGCTAGCTTATTAACAAAATTCATTTTACAGTAGCATAATCTTGTTGTTGTTTGCTTATTTATTATTGTTTTTTTTTTTTTTTTTTTTTTTTTTTTTTTTTTTTTTTTTTTTTTTTGTCTGAGAATGGCAGCCATTAAATTTATATTTTGCAATGAAGGAACAGTGAGATAGGAAAAGTGAGACACCAGTCACACACGAAAGTAGCATTGATCACTGCTTCCATGGAACTTTTATAGTAAAAGTGGAGAAATTATACATTAAACTAAATTTAGTTACTTTATCCTGTTAATACAAATAATAAAAAAATAAGTTTGAAACCCAAGCATCAACATAAACACATCATTGCAGTCAGGGCCCGATTAAGATGTCGAGGGGCCCTAGGCCAAACCCTTTTTCAGGGCCCAGTGATCAAACATTACTGTTCTTTTCGTTAGGTAAAGCAATTTAAGCCATTAGCAAAAGCAATTTTAGCCATTTGGGGGCCCCTAAAGAGCAGGGGGCCTTAGGCCAAGGCCCAGTTGGCCTATTCAGTAATCAGGCCCTGATTGCAGTAAACAAAGTAGAATTTTTTTTTTTTTAATAATGATTTTCTCCATGGTCTATAATTTTTGGGGACCTATTGAGGTTCCCAAGTAGCACTCACGGTGGGGAAACGGTTTGCCAGCTGTAGCTAACGGTATACAAACTGGCGAAGAATGTTGGGTTGACAACGAACGATGAGCCAACGATGACCCTACAGTTTCAGGGTATCGTTAGGACGTTGGGCCAACTGTGAATATTTTCGATGGGTCATCGTTGGGAAATTGTTACGTATTGTAGCAAATCGTTGGCCCTTCGTTGGCAAATGGTTGGTTGAGTAACGGTTGCCAAAGCGGACATTGCCAATCGTTGACCAACCATAAGCTCCACCGTTGACCAACCGATTGTGCTACTAGGGTTGAGAGCATCTAGATCGGTCCGCATGAACCTATTGGTAAATCGGGCCCTGTATCTTTACACAAAGCAAATACATTTTACATTTTAGAATTACTCCCTCATCCAATATTTTTTCCCCTATTTTTTCATCGTATGATCCGTATTTCCTGAAACAATGCATCACGTTTGTCACGTCATATTACGTAGGCTAGCACTGTTTTCTTCTGGAAGCCAGCAACGCCTGTTGAAAAAGCATTAAGTACTCATTACGTAAAATTTTGAGGACGCGTAGATTATCTTTGTACAGATATATATAATCACTTTCCTTAAAACCGTCGACTCTGCTGGCTGAGGACTTTGGCTTCGTTGGATCTAATCACAGTAAGTGTTTTTAAGAGTTCTTAAATTAATTCTATATTGCAATTTTAACAAAAAAAAATGGATTTTGTTTCTGACAAATTAAAATTTTCTCAATTTTGAAAAAAAAATTATTTTTTTCTCTCTTTAATATTCTATACTTTTTAGTTGATTGCTTCGGGTTTCTAAAAGTTTTTTTTCCCTTCTCTTTTTCAAACTCCTTATTAGCAGTGTATCATTCCCATCATCTTTTTTTATTTGCTTAAAATTGCAACAAAAATCAATAGAATATTCAATAAAATCAAATTTAATTGATTATACATATTTTACGAAAAATATATTTTTAAAAAACCCTCCCCGAAACAAAAGTCTGGTTACGGCCCTGATGGGGGGATTATGTGCAGCTACATTTTTTTTAAACATTTGTACTTCAATAGCCATAATAGAGATGGTTTGAGACTCTATGTTAAAAAATAAATAAATAAATAAAATAATATTTTTTTTTAAACAAGCGAAGTTTAATTTCATATTTTGGAAGTTCTTCAAATTTGTAAGCCCTTCATGTCGTGATTTCGTTTCTAAATGAATACGATTTTGTTCTTTTACTATTTTATTTATACTTATTGCTGTTTTATTTTTATGGGTAATGAAGAAGCTCGGTTTTTAATCACTTCAAAGCGGTGTGCTTTGACTTCTTTCGGTTAAAACAGATAATGAATGAAAGTAGCGATTGTTTCTCACAATTATTACTGATCCAGACAACGCCGGGTATTTTTGCTAGTAAGATATATTAATGCTATGTTATAAAATCACTTAATTTTATTTTCATTTTCAATTACTTTCGGGAAAGTAATTTGAATAATTAATACGGGAAAATTCTTTACTGAAGATGTGCGATGCGACTCGTATGTAACATGCGACGCTTCCAAGATGTTTTTGTTTTTAATTTTTTTACGACATGAACATATTTTTGGGTATGGGGCTTATAAGAGTAAAATTGATACTCTGGTTTTACACCGAAACATAAGTGAAAAATCTGTAATAAACAAAACCAGAGATCGTTTTTGATCATTTTTAAAAATATTTTAGGAAGGATTATCCCCTAATTTTTCCGTTGCTACAAATGCTGATGTTTTTGAACGTTTCGTCCCCTTAGCCCTTACAAAAAATTTTAACGCTTAAGATAATGCTCCCATCTCCCACAAATCAAAATAATATCTCTGAAATCATCGAAAAGTGAAAACAAAATGGGGAGGGGAAGGGGAGCTATTTCTATAAAGTGGTGGGTGTTGGTCAAAAATAGTAGTCATATTTGGCTTCAGCAGATCATTTTACTTAAGAAATAGCATCAAAAGCATTTTTCATGCCCCACGGTGTAATTAATTTGTTCCAAGTAAAATATTTTATCATTAACATTTTAAAAAAAAATGTGTCGTAAAGACACACGATAGAAATTAAACTTTTCTTTTTACACTCTGAACTGTCACTCCACCCGCACGTTTTCTCTCACGCCACGCTCTTGTTCTTTCTGCACCTAACTTAGGCACATCCACAAAAAAAAAAAAAGTATTGTGTATTTTAATGAATAAGATGGATTAGATGGATTATAAACAACAAAAAGCTGCTCGAACTCTGCTCTTTAATTGCTGTCAAAAACAATGAGAAATAATAGTAATTATAAAGTTTTTTTTTAATTAAATAATAACAAACTAATTTCCAGGCTTAATTTAAACTATGCCAATTTCGCTTTTAAATGATGACTTGACTTGTATCAAGGAAATCTTCGAAAACCTGCATTATTTGAAAAGTTTGAAGTGTTCCAAATCCTCAATTATATGCTTGCTTAAGTTCAGACTCGAAATTAATTTGTTAAATTTATTAACAAAACTAACTTTATAATTAACATTATTTTTCATTGTTTTTAGCAACAAATGAAAAACAACTATGTCACTTCCGTTACACAAAAAGATTGCGGGAATTTCAAAGCCCTCACATAAAAAGTTTCACATCGAAGATCTTTATTTTTAAGCACAATACGAGAGACTTAAATCTTCTTTACTAATAATAAAGTTGAAAGTCTGGATCCCCGTCCGGATATCCGCCAAGATGTCTGTGACGCGCATAGCGCCTAGACCGTTCGGCCGATTTTCATGAAATTTGGCACAAAGTTAGTTTGTATCATAGAGGTGTGAACCTCGAAGCGATTTTTCGAAAATTCGATTTTGTTCTTTTTCTAATTCAATTTTAGGAACATTTTACCGAGCAAATTATCATAACATGGACGAGTAAATTATCATAACATGGAGGAGCAAATTATCATAACATGGACGAGTAAATTATCATAAAATGGAAGAGCAAATTACCATAACGTAGACGAGCAAATTACCACAACATAGGCAAGCAAAAAACATAGCATATTGGCGAGAAATTCATCATCCATTGTTTCATAAGTATACAGGCGAACCAAATGACCTTTTAATTTTCTACTACGGGCAAAGCCGTGCAGGTACTGCTAGTATTGCATATGTAAGAGCAAATATTTTTTAACAATGATATTCAGTTTCATTGTTTTGGTCAGTCAGCTTGAAAATTTTTGAAAAAAAATCCTTAACTTAAAACATATATATAGACGGATAAGAGAAAGTATTTTTTGTAGAAAATTATTAACTTTAGGCCTCATGCGCTCGACCTAATTAGGTTTTGAATTGAATAAGATTCTTTGTAGTACATGCAGGGCAACTTTATATCAACTTAAATTTTAAATTTCCAAAAAAAAAGGGTTTTTTCGATACACCCGAAATGTTTACGTGGTGGTTCGGTTCAGGTGACGCCCAAAATAGATTTACGAGTTTATAAAATATATAAATACTTCAATTCTAGAAAATTTCTTCAACATAAATAAAACGATATGTTATCTATCAAACGTTATGAATTTTATTTTTACTAGTAAACGCAGCACATTTACCTCCCGTTTCCCCGACACTAAGATTTCCTTCCCTCTTTCACAGGGAAATTCCCCAAAGTAGGGAAAACTAATGGACTCTGGTTCGCAGACAGTATTTTTCCGAAAATGAAAAATGAAGTGAATAATCAAATATATTTACCATAGAAAGATCTTTATATACATACTAGCTGCGTTGCCCGGCTTTGTCCGGTCTACCTTGAAAATAAAAATTGTGTCAAGTGACATATATTCAACAATCAGGCTTAAATAAATAATTAAAAAAAAAAAAAACATCATGCAAAATTTCCCTCCCAAACAATGACGACAGATATTAAAATACTTTTAAGAAATTAAATCGAGGAAGATGGATTTTAAAAGGGTAACCATGGAAAAACAAAATAAAATAAGTTTAAGGAATTAAAATGCGAAAGAAAATGGTTTACAATGGGGTCGTTTCCAAAATTTCAAAAGTATTTTTTTTTCCTGAAAGATCATGCTTAAAAACATAGGATCTGACCATTTTTTAAATAATTTGTTTAAGTTTAACATTTTTAAAAAATTCGGTGAGCTTTCATTGTTTACATTTCTTTGCAATGACATCACAAATGATGAAATGCCATTCTGTGTTGCCACTCGCAGAGCTAAATATTTAATTCGCATCTTTACTCACATGTATTGGCAACGATATGGTTGATGGCAAGCGTAAAGCGCAATTTTAATTCGGTGCTTGATTATCATAACGTGGAAACGTAGTAGAAAGATGCGCCAAAAAGCATCATTTGTGACGTCATAAAGACATCGCCTTGTTTGAAAAATCGGACATTTTAAAAAATTAATTTAAAAAAAAGAAAGAAAATTAATTTGAATTCTGAAATTTTGAATTCAAATTATGTTTTTTGCAATCACGAACTGAGACAGGACCCTACTCATTGGAGTTATTGTTTCTAGAAACGGCTTCTGTCCCCCCCAAGTCCGCCTCTCCTCCTGGGCGGTTACTTGTGCATAGTTATGTGTGTGCGTAGACCTGTGTGTATGCACGTAGGTGTGTGTGAGTGTATGTGTGTGAAGTCGTGTGTGTGTATGTGTGTGTGTGTGAACGTGCGTGTGTATAGGACATGGACGCCTCCGACCAGGAGAAGCGAATAGCTCAAAACCGGAGCAGCCGCGCCGCCAGCAGAGGACGGTGGGCGGTGGTGCTGCAAAGGCTTCTGGTCCAAGTTGAAAAAGGCACGGACACCAAAAACGGTCAAATGAGAACAATAAGCAATCGTAATTGCTCAAAAAAAAAAAACTGCTGGGAAAATGAAAGTATTTTCTGGGCCCATGTTATTATTTTTTTTGCTCATTCTATCCATTTCAATGACTAAAAGTAGTACTTTTGACTGAAGGAAACCATCCCATTTGAATGGAAATGAGATTTTTTGAACTTGATTTTAAAAGGCTTGTAACTTCTTTTCCTTTCGATATAGAAGCTTATTTTTTCGACCATTGGTCGAGATGAATCTGGAGTAAAAAATGTCGCTTTTTCTAATGGGTTCAAAAAGAAAACTGTGGCACAATTCCTTCATTTTTTTTTTATTGATAGATTTAATGAAGAAAGTAGTGCCTACATTTCAGCTAAGCCTAAAAAACAATTCGAGCTAAAAACGTAAATAACTTCCGCCGTAATTAAGTAAGAACATTAAAACAATTGCGTAGGACGCGGAAAATTCTACCCTTTTCAACGATATGTAATATTAATATGTGCAAGTAATTTTTCACCCCCATATTTAGGAATTAATGTGAAAATTGAGCCTAAATTGGAATAAAAAAATAACTTCTCATCGATTTTTTTTTTCGAACCGGTCTGCAAACCTTTCCGGTGCTAAAAGAAAGATACTGTGAAAATTTCAGCGAAATCGGCCGGGTAGTTCTCGAATTTTGCTCGTTTAAACGAACAGTCGTTTTTTTAGACTTCATTTTATACTATGTAGAGATTTGATGATTTTACAGTCGTATGCAATGTTAATATGAAAACAAATCACTGCTAACTTGCCAGAGTACTAAAATCTTGAATATTATTTTTGGTTTCAATAGACGGGGCAGTGTTTTGTAAATGTAGTATTTTGTAGCATTTTTCTCAGAGGCAGTTTAATATTTTCCTGTTTCAAAATCTCACAACTCTGCCCCCGATTTCTTATCAACTCCCTGTAATTTTAAAAAAGTCAATTAAAGATGCATATAGTTAAATTTTACTTGTCTGCCTGAAAATATGATATTTTTGCCGTCAAAAGAAAAAAAAAGTGAAAGACTCACATGACTTAAAATAAAAGAAAATAATTTTGGCCGCTTTTGCCGACGCCAAATTGCTTTTCTTCATTTTTCCCCAGTTCCCGTCACTTCGCTGACATGAAATATTTCAAAAGGTACGTATAGTCCTCATACATATAATAGCGAATGATCGAGTAACGCTCCTGGCGCAATTAACAATGAAACTCGCTCCACGGTATGATAATTTGATGATATTTTGGGTAATGTTTGACATGCAGGGAAATGCTTTTTTTTCCACAAGGCTGAACTGCATCCGGTAACTTACTGGTAAGACTGTCATTTTTGGAGAATGAAGAAACAAAAAAGTAGTCAACAATGAACGCCATCTACTAGAGTGTAGGGTTAAAATTTAAACTATCAAAATATCACCAAACAGGCAATTGCTTCGTAAAATGATGAAGCAATTTTCACCCGTCATACCTTGATGGGCGATTTTCTAGTTGAAAGTTAAAAAGGAAATTTCGTATCTGCGAAAAGTAAGGCACACCGCTATATCTTTAAATTTATATGAAGATTTTGCTTCTCAGCGACGTTTTTTATGATTTAACAATTGATTAATCGATGATTGTTTTCTTTCTTTCATTAGCATCGAGATGAATCCCGAAGCTGACCATCATGAATATTGTTCTGGGGGTTTCTCCCCAGACGATATTGTCATCAGCGGAGTTGCTGGTCGATTTCCAACTGTCGACAACGTTGGACAGCTAAAAGAAGCATTGTTTGAGAAAAAGAACCTCGTCATACCAACTGATGAACGTTTCGAGAAAGGTGAATACTGGTTTGTAACTATTCGTTGAACATGCATCACTGTGGCTAGTTTGTAGAATATGTTTTTTTGTGATCTATTGAACTTACCGCCACTAGAAACTGAAGATTTCCTATATCTACGAGTAACTCCCATAGCTGGAGTTAAGGCAGAATTGCAAGCGAATACCGAGAGGTTGTAACATCCAGAGACTGCAGTTTTGCCCTTACTTTTGGGCACAACAGTTTCGGATAGCCATAAAAACTGAAGGTAAAAGACATTATAGAAACATGAGACCAAAATAAAAGCGAAACTGCGGTGTTACTGAAATATAAACAATATTTTTGGGGTTTCGCCAAGGTAGAAAACCAACAAGTCTTCAAGCACTGTACCGTGTACCTATTCTACTCTTGCTTTAGAATTCTGAGTATAGTTCGTGTAAAAGTTGAAGACAAATTTTCTTACAAAATACTAGTTTCCTTGAATTGTTCAAACAGATTTCTAAAACCATACACGATCGTTAAAACATCCTAATTTACATATTCCTTTTGTTTGGCCATGGCCACATTAGCGTCATATAGTGGGATCATGCATAGACTGATTACTAAATGGGCAAAGTAGGCAGCTGCTTAGGGGTCCTGAAGTT
This sequence comes from Uloborus diversus, assembly GCF_026930045.1. Classification (NCBI taxonomy): domain Eukaryota; kingdom Metazoa; phylum Arthropoda; class Arachnida; order Araneae; family Uloboridae; genus Uloborus; species Uloborus diversus. Next base: position 124,751,701 of record NC_072736.1, read on the forward strand.
CTGAGGGGCTCCAGAGAAATCTTAAAGTTGAAAATACGTTTAAAAAAATAATAAAATAAATAAATAAATAAAGTTATCTTTTCCAACAAAAAAGGGGGAGGGGGCTTTCCCAAGAATAAAAGAGAAGCCTTCAATGGGAGGCTCTTTAAACCTTTAATCCGGTTCTGGAGTCATGGTTTGGCGAACACTTCCGCATATATCCTGCAGGGGCACCCTTTCTCTTAGCACCTTCAAAAAAGAGAAAAATACTCCTTAAAACATTCCCCCTAAAAATTTCAATAATGCAGTCTGCGACATGAGCCCCTCCCCCCCCCTTGTGGCACCCCTATAATACTGTACCAGTTCAAGTGTTCTTTTCTTTAAAAATCCCCGACGCAGTAAAGAATGGGGCTGTCTGTTGCACCATACACGGAACCGATTTTGATAGTTCTTTTGTGTTCGAAAGGAGACTTGATCGAGGATGTTCTTAGCTATGTCTCATCTTTGCAGGAATTTAACTGTTGGAGACATCTATATATATATAAAAATGAATGTTTGTTTGTATGTCATCCATGAACTCAAAAACTACCCGGCAGATTTGGCTGAAACTTTCACCGTTTGTTATTTTTGGTACTGGGAATGTTTATAGACCAGATCGAAAAAAATCCGACCGATAGTTCCTTTTTTATTCCAATTTAAGTCACAATCCATTGGATAAATACGAATGAAATTATTGGCTGCAGAAATTAATTCGCGTGAAAGATCTCATTGATAAGAAGTTAGCTGTTGCCATTTTTCTTGAGTTTGAACAAATAAATTCTTTCTTTATTGTTTTTTGGCTTTTCATGCAACGGGGGGATTTAAAACTTTTTCTATTTGATATTTTTAGCGATTGATTGATCTTGCAAACTGCGTGAGTACAAAATTTGAGTGTAGTCACGGCTTCACTTGATACCTGGACCGATTATTATGAAAATTGCTATATATATATGTATTTTTCCACGAAGAAGGTGCATAATATGCTCATTGAAGCCACTCGCCACCAGGTGGCACTGCAGAGTAGCAACTTCTGCCCCGTTCAACCGATTGTCATGAAAATCAGTATAATGATGTATTTTTTTTTTTTTTTTTTTTTTTTTTGTTGGCGTAGCAACGCGCGTCGGGTACAGCTAGTTAATTTATTTAAAAAAAAAAAAGTTAATTTGAATTTTGACATCTTGAATTCAAATTATGTTCTTCGCAATCACGTGTTTTTTTGCGTGTGTACAGGCATGTGTGTGTGGGAGGGGGTATGTGTATGAGTGTGTGTGTAGGTGTGTGTTTGTGTCTGTGTGCAGGCGTGTGTGTGGGTATGTGTGTGAGTGTGGGCGTGTGCTTGTGACTGTGTGCAGGCATGAGTGTGTGGGTATGTGTGTTTGTGTGTATGTGTGTGTGTGGGTATGTGTGCGTATGTGTGTGTGTGTAGGCATGCATGTGTGTATGTATACGTGTAGGATATGGACGCAACCTGGAGACGGTTTTCGCTAGAGGAGCAGCTTCGTGAGGCCGGCCGATGGGTGGTGCTGGCAGAGGGTGGCGCCGGTGAGAAATAAAATGATAGCACGCCAAAAACAGTCAAATGAGAACAATAAGCAATCGTGATTGCTAATAAATAAATAAATAAATAAATAAAAAGCTTTTTTTTTCACAATGGTGGTAGTGAAAAGTTATTCGCAAATTTAAAATATTGACACCAAAAGAAAGAGTAAATCTACATCTGATAGAGTATATTTGGAACTTCTATGTTACATAAGACTAGAAATATATAACATTTTTTCACTGAATTGTTAATATAATTCTAAGCCTTTATTTACGCGATAGGTAACGATTTCATTGTTAAAGAAGAGAAATCTTAGGGGCTTAAAAGGTTTATCTGTGGCCCTTTTGTGTTTGTTAACAAATAAAATACTCTTGATTGGTTTTAATATATAAAATTAAGGCTTTTAAATGGATTTTTAATTTTCTCCCTCAATTCTGCTTTAGTGACCTAGCAAAAACTTAGTAGCTGTGATTGTGTTATTTCTACCCAGGTTTTCCATGTCTTCTAGAAAAAATAAAAATATATTTAAATTCATATCTTCTGCTGTGGGAAGCTTATTTTAATACGAGGTGAGGCAGTTGAAGTCGAACGGGGGGAAGGGGCGGGATAAAATTTTAAAGTTCTTGTTTCACTGTTCAAGAGCTTAAAATTTCGCTCTGGAGAAATATTATACGTTGCGTTTGGAATTCGCTGCATTCTGTAATACTTTTATTCGAAGCGATGACGATATTCTTGTAAATGTTTCTGGCCCAAAATATACAGGGTGAGTTCGATCGAATCTGCCATACGAAAGGGGGTGATAGATGAGCCCAAGTGGAGCATAGAACCACCCATTATCGTGTCCAATCCTTAACCGTAACCGAGTTTTGGTAAATTTAAGGAAAATGAGTAAAAAACAAAATTCTGAGAAAACGGCCGATTTCTGAAATTCTTGTAGGACATACAAGAAAAATAAGTACATATTTGGAAAGAGCAGACTAAATCCTACAAAATGATACCTTTCGCATTAAGATAGTCGCATTTTACCGAGAGCTACAAGCTTAGAAATATTGGACACACTCAGAATTAAAATGGTGCCAACATTTTTAATCGACATTTTCAAAAACAACCGTAAGAGCTACAATCGGGCAAATCTACCAAAAACTGGCCCATTCCATTAGCTTTCAGATGATACAACAACAAATCATATTGGGTTTCATGTTCAGCTGAAATTCAGGCTTTTGTTTGAAACAGTGTAAAAATCTGCATTCGTTAAAAAAACGAAAACCAGCGAAGAGTCGCACTTTTCTGTTTTTAATTTTCTGTTTCACGATAGCATGTTGCTTTCTTTGTTTAAGAAAATGATATTTTTATATAAAAATAATGGTTTTAACAGTTTAATAAAAAGAAAAAACACACGAGATAACGATTCGTAGAAATAAAAGCAGCATTACTTTCCCGCGCTTTTCACAAAGGGAAAATCAAGAACAAAAAATGTTACACCAACTTCAATTAGTACATTTAATAAACCTTCAAAATTTGCAATAGCTGCTGAAATTGGTCACCGCCACACCTGATTCACGCTCTTGCCCTTTTGCGAAAGGAAACAACCGTTGCTCTTAAAGAAATTTCATTCCTTAGTTTCCCTACTGCTTCAGCAAGCCGGTCGCTCAATCCTTGCAAACTTGCGACTTCTGTTTTGTAAACTTCTTGTTTTAAGAATCCCCAAACAAAGAAGTCCACTGGCGTCAGGTCTGGGGATCTAGGGGGGCAAGGGATGGGGCCCATACAACCAATCCATTGGGGATACTGTTCAGTTAAAAATTCCCGAACGGCATTTGAAGAATGTGCAATGACTCCATCCTGTTGGAAAATGATTTCCGCTCTCTCCTGAACAGGAATAGTATCAAGAAGGTCAGGCAAATGATGTTCAATGAACTCTAAATATGAGCTTCTTGCATTATAAGACCTTAAAACGTATACAGACCCATCAAAAGACTTCCGATTACGATTTATGATTGTGAAAAATATCGTCTGAAAATAAAAAGCATTTGTTTAACAAAACAATTAATGATAAAAACTAAACAGAATTATTCATTTGTCATAATATTTTATGTATCGTTTACTTCTTTCTGATATTTTGTAAATGTGTTTTCGCAACTCCAACGAACTATAGGGGGCACTGCAGTCACTATCTAATGGCGGAATTAAAAACTAAAACAAACGCATGTGGTAACGAAGAAAATGCTAAAAGTGTTGTGATTTTTGTTGTTATGTATGATTTTTTCGCTTTATTCATTTGAAAAGATTTTTCAAAGTCTTTTGGTTATTCTGACCCATATAGAAAGAGATTAGAAACCAAAAAGTATTACGAAAGTAAACAATTAATGCAGAACACACAGTAAGTTGTTCTGAAGCAGCCATTTTCACGATGTTGAATTCGGAATTCATAAATTTTTGGTTTGCTTCGAACGGCATTTTCATTTTGTACCGTTTTTTCTATACATTAGTACATATTAAGTTCAGTTTCGTGACATTTCCAGCATTTGTTGACATTTTTGTCACATAGTGCACATACGTGGCAGACTGTCAAGAGTAACGTTTAACACTAGATAATTTATTTCTATGACTATATGATTGGATATCCAAAGAAATCATGCATTTAATTCATTCGTCATGGAAATGATTTACCTGATATGCGAAATCTTGTCAAGATACATTATTCTTTCACATAATTTTAAAACCATAAGCCTATAAACAGATTTTTGGCGAACTTTTATTTTTTATTGTTCAAATTTTTAACGTTCTTTCTGGATTTTTCAATCTGTTCTGCGATAAATATTTTCAAGAAAATTTATTTGCATACTGTCTATTTCAGTAGGATACTGTAGTAACAAAGGTTATTTAAATCATTTATGTGGAATTAGGTTAAGGAAAAGTGTCCAGTCAATGTTGTTAAGTTCGTTTTTTTTTTTTTTTCATCGAATTGAAAAACTGATTCAAATTCACTCAGAACAAAATAAATAAAATGTGTACTCACAGTTTATATATGGTGGTAGTTTTCTTTTCAGTTGATTGACAATTATTTCTTTTTACTTATCGAATTAGGTAATCTTACTACCATTTTATTCCACTCATGATAAAAATTAAAAATGGTTTAACTAAAAACGCGAAATCTCGCCAAGGCTACTTTGCTCGCACAATTCCAAAACTATAACCCTAAACAAATTTGGCGAAACCTTTCAGCTGAGAATAAAAGGAATAAAGTAAATTCTCGGTTAAACATTTTTCATTTTGTTCTACGATAATAAATTCAAGAAAATATTTTGCATACTGTCCATTCCAAATAAATGCTGCTGTAAAATATGATTAGTTAAATTAATTTAAGATTAAAAAAAACTCATAATCTTACAAATTCATACAAAACAATAAAAAATTTTACCTGGTATAACGTTATCTAATTTTGTTAATCCAGAGTTTTCTTGTTTACGCTTCCACCATTTAATACTTTTTTGAAAGAAATAATGAAAACTAATATTATTTTGAGAAGCTCGAGAATACTACTAAGGGACGAATTAATTTCTGTTGTTGAAGGCGTTCTTAGACATGTTGAATGCGTTACTCAGAACAAACTGACCGCGTTTACGTCAACAGATACACGTGGAGCGCAACGTGGCAATGTTTTAGTTGCATTCGCAGTTTTATAAATCACCGCAAGGTAGCGTATTCGAGCGCTGGAGTTCCGATTTGAAAATTGCTAGAATTATGATTCTTTTTACAGTAAGTCAGTAGAGAGTGTGTTTTTAGTTTTTGAAAGTTTTCGTTAAAGTTTCTAAAGATAAGTTGCTATATTCTTTTCTCGATTTTTGGGTATGTCTCGATTTTTTAACGAAGTGTATGCTGACATGCATTTCGTGTACGGATTTTGTGATGGTAATGCTCGCAGAGCCGAGAAAGAATACCGGCTCCGTTACCCAAATCGTTCTGCATCTAATAGATGTGTTTGCCTCTATACATCGAAAGCTCAGAGAGACAGGTTCATTTGGTATGTTGTTCGAGAGGGGCCAGGATCACCGTTCTGCCAATGTTGAGGAGTATGTACTGGACCGAGTAGTGAAAAACCAAAGTGTGAGTTCACGATCGATTGCTATAGAAGGTGGACTATCACAACGTAAAGTGATGAAAACATTGCACCAAAACAAGTATCACCCGTATCATTTTACTCTAGTACAAGAACTGCGCAATTCAGATTTAGAAAAGCGGGTAACATTTTGCAGATGGCTACTAGCCCGAGACACTGAAGATCACCATTTTCTAAGAAAGATATTGTGGACAGATGAGTCGTTGTTCACTAGAGGGGGCATCATATATTTGCATAACTGGCATCATTATACTGAACATAATCCTTTCTTAACCCAAAACTCATCATTCCAAACTCGATTCAGCATAAATGTTTGGATTGGTGTAATAGGAGATCATTTAATTGGTCCGTATGTGTTTTGAGGTAACCTAAAAGGAAACACATATTTAGAGTTCATTGAACATCATTTGCCTGACCTTCTTGATGCTATTCCTGTTCAGGAGAGGGCAGAAATCATTTTCCAACACGATGGAGCACCTGCACATTCTTCAAATGCCGTTCGGGAATTTCTAACTGAACAGTATCCCCAATGGATTGGTCGTATGGGCCCCCTCCCTTGGCCCCCTAGATCCCCAGACCTGACGCCAGTGGACTTCTTTGTTTAGGGATTCTTAAAACAAGAAGTTTACAAAACAGAAGTAGCAAGTTTGAAAGGATTGAGCGATCGGCTTGTTGAAGCAGTAGGCAAATTAAGGAATGAAATTTCTCTAAGAACAACGGTTGTTTCCGTTCGCAAAAGGGCAAGAGCGTGTATCAGATGTGGCGGCGACCAATTTCAGCAGCTATTGTAAATTTTGCAGGTTTATTAAATGTACTAATCAATGTTGGTGTAACATTTTTTTGTTATTGATTTTCCCTTTGTGAAAAGCACGGGAAAGTAATGTTTCTTTTATTTCTACGAATCGTTATCTCATGTGTTTTTTCTCTAAAATAAATGTTAAAACTATTATTTTTATATAAAAATATCATTTTCTTAAACAAAGAAAGCAACATGCTATCGTGAAACAGAAAATTCAAAACAGAAAAGTGCGACTCTTTGCTGGTTTTCCTTTTTTAACGAATGCAGATTTTTACACTGTTTCAAACAAAAACCTGACTTTCAGCTGAACTTGAAGCCCAATATGATTTGTTGTTGTATCATCTGAAAGCCAATAAAATGGGCCTGTTTTTGGTAGATTTGCCCGATTGTAGCTCTTACGGTTGTTTTTGAAAATGTCGATTAAAAACGTTGGCACCATTTTAATTCTGAGTGTGTCCAATGTTTCAAAGCTTGTAGCTCTCAGTAAAATGCGACTATCTTAATGCGAAAGGTATCATTTTGTAGGATTTAGTCTGCTCTTTTCAAATATGTACTTATTTTCTTTGTAGGTCCTACAGGAATTTTAGAAATCAGTCGTTTTCTCAGAATTTTGTTTTTTTACTCATTTTCCTTAAATTTACCAAAACTCGGTTACGGTTAAGGATTGGACACGATAATGGGTGGTTCTATGCTCCGCTTGGGCTCTTCTATCACCCCCTTTCGTATGGCAGATTCGATCGAACTCACCCTGTATACTTTTTAGCGTAATTTCCCAGTAAAAGTCAGAGAAAGAAGAAAAAACCATAAAGCAAAGAAGGCTTCATGCATCTTAAAAATATTCCGAAAAACAAAAAATAAATAAAATAGTTAGATAAATATTGAAAAATTAAAAATTGGAAAGTAGGGTATTGAGATGGAGAAAAATGTCTGTCGGTCTGTCTGTCTGTCCCCCCCCCCCCCCCATAATAACTTTTGAATGAATAGTCCGATTCGAACTTTTTTTTTTTTTTAGTGTCTCGGCGAGGACATCTCATTCCCATAATTCATTTTTTGATTTGAACAATTTTTCGTTCAATTTTAAACAGTTCAAAAAAACTTAACATTAGCGCCTACGGGGAAATTCAAGGCAAAAATAAATCTTGAACTTAGAGGCGAAGTGGCTCCAAACAAACTTTGTTGGGAAAAGCTTTTGATGAAAAACGTGTATAAAAAATTTCTTTTTGATTTGAACAAGTTTTCGTTCAATTTTGAACAGTTCAAATCTCTTAACATTAGCACCTACGGGGAAACTGAAAGTCAATATAGATTTCGAACTTAAAGGCGGATTTACTTCAAACAAACTTATTTGGAAATAGCTCTTGACGACCGACTCCCGACTCCGACTCCGATAGTTTTGTTGCTCCTGACTCCGACTCCGACTCCTGTGCCCGAAAATTACTCGGACTCTGACTTCCCGACTTGGAATCTGACTTCGTAGCTTTGGCAAAAATTTATGCACGGAGGAAAAATGGCTGACTCCGACTCTTGGAAATTCGACTCTGACTCCAACTCATGTATCAAATAATAAGTCCTACTCCGTCTCTGCAAATATTGGCAGACTTGCGGACCTTTTGGGGAAATGACCGATTCCAACTCCGATTCTTTATATTTAAAACTTTCGGCTCTCGAATCTAACTCGTTTGTCTCAAAATCAGATGGACTCCAACTCTGACTCCACAACCATGGTTTTTACTGTGAAATAATTGTTTTAAATATGTTTTGATCTTAGTTTCAAGCTAAAGTTTTAATTTATGTATTCAGTTTTTGGCGAAGAAATTCGGAGTCCTTTATGTTTCTACATGAAGATATGCGCAGACGTTTTTTTACTTTCTTCTATATCTAATATATAGAAGAAAGTATTGGATTCGTGCAAATTTTCGAATTTCGAATTTTGACGGATTCGAACGTTTTGAGGTGTGCTGAGTCCATTTCGACCATTTTTGGAAAATGTCTGTCTGTCTGTGTGTATGTGTGTGTGTATGTATGTATGTGTGTGTGTATGTATGTGTGTCACGTCTGTGTGTGACCAGTTTTTTGTGGCCGCTCTACAACAAAAACTACCGCATGAAATCGAACGAAATTTAGTACACATATGTGCCCCTATGTGAACTTGTGCCCATTAGTTTTTGGCGCGAATTCCTCCAAGGGGGGTGGAGCAATGGGACGTTTTTCGAGTTACGCGTGCTTGCTATTCCTCAGGAAGTTACTGGCGGAATCAAACAAAATTTGGTCCATATGTTGGTATTAACAGGAACAGGTGCTGATTCAATTTTGGTGTCAATAACTCAAACGGGGGTTGAGCTGTAGAACATTTTTTGTCGTCAATTGTGACTGCTGTATCTCAAGAAATAATGAACGGAATGAAAGAAAAATTTATCGGCAAGTAGCCCTTAGTGGGTATAAGAACTGATTTTAGTTTTGTGTCAACAGCTAAAAGGGGGGTAGCGCAATCACCCGTTCTTTTTTTCCATTTTGAGTGCCCTATCTCAAGAAGTAATGCTACGTTCTGGTTGAAATTTGGAATATATGTGAATCCATATGTAAACAGGCTTTGGTTCTATTTTAACGCCGATCGCTCCAAGAGGTGTTGATTTTTTTTTTTTTTTTTTTTTTTTTTTTTTGCGAATAAAAATATTTTTATTAATGCAACAATAAGAAAGATAAATCGTAATAAATTGTCGTCTGCGTATTTCTCGTGATTTTAATTGTATGGAAATGATAGGAAATATTATCTCAATGATTTAAAATTTTTAACTGTTGCCATCTTATGTTTGTTAACAAATAAAATATTTGTAATTAATTCAAGCAAGGCTTTTAAAATAACTTTCAATTTTCGCTCTTTGCTTTGCTTTTGCAATAATTCAGACATTGGGATAGTCGTCAAGTTTTTGCATGTGTAATTTTGTTTTTGTTGGGAATATTGCTTCCTCGTCAAGCATGGGGAGGGATCAGAAAAAAAAAAGAAAAATATAGAAGAAAGTTTCGTGATGGCCACAACATACTAGTTTTTTTTTCGACAATGAAAATTATTTCTTTAAGCTGACATTTTATTGTTTTTATTTATTTTTGAAAATACATTAATTCATTCTTTTTTTTTTTTTTTTTGCCAACAGGCGAAAAACAAACGATTTTTTTTCTTTTTTTTGATATGATTATTTTAATGAGCTTTTAATTTGAGTTCTTTTTCTTTCCTTTTTGAGAGCGGTTGAAGATAGTTTTTTTGATGGAAAAAATGTATTTAGCTGCTTTGTTTAAAAGGTGCTGCTATTTTATTTGTTCTTTTATTTAATTTTTTCGCATCTAATTCTTTAGATGAGCGAGACATTCTTTATTTCTCGAAATCAGCTTAAAATATTTAAAAAATATGTTTGAAATAATTTACGACTTTAGCTAATTTTGAGAATACTGATCAGATACTAGAAAGTCGATATTGGTATACGGGAAAGTAGGCTCGTTTAGTTCTTGACAGAACTTCTTGTTGAGTGCTTGAAAACTTGAAAAGCTAAAAAGAGAGAGGGAGAAAAACAATGACACGGCTACAAACAACTACGAGGCTAAACAAAAAATACTGACAACAAAGGTTGACTAATGTGAAAACATTTTTTAGACGCAAAAACGAAAATAAAAAGTGAAACATTAAGAAAAGGTTTCTCACTTCAATGCTTCATCTATTTTTCAGGTGCTCACGACGTTCCTTTCAGTTCCTCTGGTATCATAAACGACATAGATAGATTCGACAATGAGTTCTTCGGCATTCCTTCAGCATGTTCACATCTCATGGATCCATCCCAAAGGAAAACGCTAGAAGTATGCTACGAAGCCATTCTAGATTCAGGTAACATTGATTTTCAGTAAGTTACCGCCCTATAGCCAGGGCTAAGGCGGAAATACATGAAATACACCGCCAGCTCAGTCATTCCAGTCGAGGATTGCAGTTTCGTGCTTATTAGCACTTATCAACCTGACATAGGAAGTGACTGGGCTGGAGGTGGAATGCCACTTAGCCAAGAGTGCCAAACAAACTGGTTGCTAATATAGAATTAGTACTGACCAGACGAGTGACCGAAGCAATGGTTCGATTCAACTAGAAGATTGAAGGCAAGGCATGGTGTTTTTAGCCAGTTACCGCCCTATAGCCAGGGCTAAGGCAGAAATACATGAAGTACACCGCCAACTCAGTCATTCCAGCCGAGGACTGCAGTTTCGTGCTGATTAGCACTCACTTCCAGCTCAGTCACTTCCTGTGCCGGGCTGATGAGTGCTAATAAGCACGAAACTGCAGTCCTCGGCTGGAATGACTGAGCTGGCGGTGTATTTCATGTATTTAGTTTTCAGTTATTCGTCAGATAGACCGCGGGTTGCATATGGCCTCTATAAGGGTGTAACAATGTAGCACCAGCGGTATCCCTTTAAGGGTGCTAGTTTGGCACTCTATGGCACTATTAGAGGTGCCACGTGGTGCCATTCGGAACCAATTAGCACCTTTATGGGTCACTTAGGGGTGTCAAAAGGGGTTAAAATGGCACTCCTACGGGGGGTATTGTGCATCCACGACAAGTTGGTACTTCGCTCCACCTTCACGAACGCAGAGCTCAATTTAGCGCTGGAGGTGATCGGTAAACACATCCCTGCGCTTGTAAATGATGCAACCGTACAACCGTAAATTTGACGCGCATTTAAATGTGCGAAAAATTATTAGTTTCCTTTACGTCACTTGCTTTTCTAGTTTGCTGTTACTTTCGTTATTCTTATTTAAAAGACTTCTGCATTTGCGGCAAAATGCTATGATCCGAATATGCTTTCTGCCGAAAAATGTGGAATAGAATCATCGGATACCACGTGACGAAGGGGCGAAGGCGGAGACAAGTGCCTTCTCGTGGGAAATGGACAATACCGCTGGTGCTACAACATTTCCCCCTAAAACGTGCTATAGGCAACCCGCTGTTTCAAAAGTGTAAGGTAGGTGCGGGTAGTAAGGCCTACTTAAGGGAGATTTGAAATAAAATAAAAACTATGCATCCGAATCAACAAATTGTAATATTAATTAAACACAGAGATCAATTACCACAAGAAACTAACAAAAAATTACCAGTTTTGCAGAAAACAAGCATGAAATAAAACATTTTTTTTTAAACCTTGTCATTAGGCCTTATTATACTATGGTAGGATAATAAGGCCTAAGAACTTTAACTATCTTCAATAATCAAAATAAGCTTCTTACATTAATAATTGAGATCAACTGTAAAGTATATATATTGATCATGCTTAAAGTCTTCAAAATGACAAAAAAAAATTCCTTGATTAACAACCGTCAGGGCACTCAAAATTATCTTTGTCATAGACTGTCACACTAACACATTCTTTACGATACTACTTGCCGCATTTTAGATATAGTCTCATGTCATTCATCTTATCCTCTCACAAGTATGTGACAGTACCAAATATCATTGTTTTCTTTAGTATTATTTCCTTCATTGAGGCTTTACGTCTTTTTTATTTTGTTCTCTTTCTTGTTTCTGTCAAACTAGTCTTCGATGACTGAGGTTCTCTGATAGTTAATGGCTTTTCTTCTAACAATCGGTGTTTCTTTTTTTTTTTCTTTTTTTCATAATTTTCTCTGGTGCAGGCAAATGCATCTTAAAAATGCTGTACTTTTTAAGGGAGTGAGCCGCACATTGTCTTTTTCATCGTCTGAACTAGAAACATAAACCATGTGGTAAAACTTTTCAGAAAGTCTGCTTGAGGTACATATATAACACTGAACCAATTAGTAAATAGTCGTAACTACTTATAAACATCCATATGATATTCAGAAAGGTTTAAAATAAGATGTAAAACTGACAAATATTATAACTGGAGCACAAAACTATATCTCTATAAGTGTAATATTACAAAAATTATTAAACATTCAGTCGGACGATTTTTTATTATTTGTGTCGACGAATCGCGTCGCACTGGTCGCAACTAGTGAGCAATATGTCGCGATAAGTATGAAGTGCCATCTATGAGTGTTAGCTACCTACGTGTGCGTCCTTGAGTGGATACGAACATTTTAAATTGCATTTTTGTTTTTTTAGGCTTTATTAGCCGACAGGCCTTAATGCCTGCACCTATCTTACATGCATGCACACAGCATTTCGTTTCGAACATGCACGTTTAACTTGAATAAAATAAGTATTTAGTTTCTTAGGACTTAGCGTGGATTCAGAGGTCATAGGGACTATGACATCCCATGACCAGACTTTTACCAATCAAACTGCAAAGGCAGTTTATATATGTACTGTGGAACCTGCTAAAGGGACCACCTTGGTAAAGTGTCCACCTTATAAAAGTGACCATCTTCAGACATTTCGTTTTTCTGCTATGACAAAGTACAAGGAACTTATTTTCCTATAGTGACCATCTGCACAATGTGCAAAGTGACCAATTTGTTCTAAATTGTAATGATGTTTACATCAGTTCGAGGTGACCTTTCTTCTCATTTTCTCCCTTGACCTTACTCTTCATTTATTGTTCTGTTTTTGAAGAAACCTATACTGGACTGCAAGCTTATTTCGCAATCTGAAGACCAAGTTGATTTTTCGTCTGCAAATGAGAAAAATAGCTTAGTAAACATCCAAAATTTCATAAGTTAATTGCCATTAGATGATAAACAAGTGAACTCTGAATTATTCGTTGATTTTGACTGTGAGGACGTAATTTGAAATACTTTTGTGTACCAAAAATGTTTAAAGAAGGAAATTTACAACATGATAAAAAATAAGGAAAAAATAAAAAAAAAGAAAAGGAATGTGATCCGTGTGAAAACGAAAGTGAAGTCGAAGAAATTGATGACATTTCCGAAATTTTGTAGATGTACAACAAAATAAAAACATATGCCCTAAGAAAAATCACCTAGCTGGAACTATTGAGGAAAATCACATGACACCTATGACAGAAAAAACAATTGTTGAAAAGAAGTCCTTTAAGCTACTAAAAAATTATGATTTTTTTGACTGTAGAAAATGAAGGTTTATAAATGTTTGAGCTATTTTTTAACCATTAAATTATGCCAGGAATAAATGAGTTGGATTTTGCAGTAGAATGATACAGCAGAAACATAAATGTATTATGATTACTTTAAACCTTGTTATATATTATTTAAATTACTATGGAAGTTCATTTGCTGAATTTAAAAGGAATAAGGTAAGTTTAAAGTTATTTTTCTTCTCTGTTATGTCTTAAAATATTATCATGATTATTTTAGCTAATCAATTCACTAATTAATTTAGTATATTTTTTAATTTAGTATTTTACTGATGACATAAATAAGCATTTTTAAAGAAACTTCATATAGTGACAACCTCTATAATAGTGACTGTTTTAGCTGGTCTCAGGGGTGGTCACTTTAGGCAAGTTCCATTGCAGCTGAAAACTACCAAACTTCAATCTGAAAATTTCGATTATTCTGAAAATACGTTAATCTTCAGCAGAAAATATAGAAGAACAATTTGGATCTGCCTGGCATGAGAACTGAATTTAAACAGCTCATAGTGCGACAAAGCTTGTCTACGGAGAGATGGCAGACCATCTGGAAGCGGAGACATTATTTTCTATAGGTGGTTTGTTATCATTTTGTAATAGATAGAATGAGCAAGAACACGCCGAGCGGTAAGAGGAGCGTTCTCGCTGATTCTTCCTTTTACAAAATAAGATGTTCTGTTTCCGCTTTCAGTTCTTTCGCCATCTCTCCGTGGTCAAGTTACTGCTGCATCCATGATAGCTAGACATAAAAAAAAGATTGTCTACGATTTTGCATGCTTTAAATCTGATTTCCATCGAAAGAACTAACGATTAGCTTGATTAAATCACTAATAAAACGAATTCTTTTTCTTGCTGATGAAAATGTCAGTGCAGGTGCAGTGCAAGTGATGTCAATGATAAAGACGATCATTCAAAAAACATGCGGCTACAAAACCCAAAATATTTGTTTTTATTAAAATAAAAAAGTCCTACAATGTTTAATTTTGTGTAATATTTCTCTGATTTTCTCGATTTTTTTATTGAGCAATCCAGATATTAGTTATTGCTTCCTCTATACCGTGACTGACGTTCCTTTTAACGTGGTGCTTCTTTTATTCGTTTTTTATTTATAGAAGGCAAACGGTAGGTGGCGAATGGCGTTCAGGAAAGTTAAGTTATTGAGGGGGGGGGGATTAGCGCTTCTGTCTGGGATAATATGCAAGATGATCGGAAAAGGTTTGGCCAAATTTTGATGAGAGTTTAAGGTAACGACAACTAGCTAGAAGCGTATAAAAACATAAAGCCGCAAATCCACTAACTCCATGCGCACAAAGCCAAAAAGTTAACGCATATGTAAAACAATTCACAAAATTAACCCTATTTCTCCTGAAATTAATTCATGTACTGTCCATCTATCACGAGAAAAGCCACCGCCGAAATGTCTGCGCCTGTCTACTGCTATAGCAACGTCTCATTTTTCCAAGGGAAGCTTAATGTTGGAAAAACCTGTATGACTGCACAAAGGCAAGAAGACGAGTAGCGAAATGGCACCAAAAAGGCTTCCTTCTAACCCTTGCAGAAAATGAACGAAGTCCGTTTCTATGGTAGTAGACGAACCCAAACTTGACGGCGCGGCGGGAGCTTTTATCGTGAAGGACAGACACTATACGCTCCTGTCGCACGTAAAAATAAAATGACAAATTTTCTTACTTTATTTCTTTTTACGGCAATTCATTTTCTAACTGAATTTTCTTTGTGTTTTTTATCATTTCTGTATCTTTTTAGAATATTATTTAAATTTTAAGGCTTAAATGCAGTAATTATAAATGATCAATTAAAGCATAATGTAGATTTTAAGAATTTCTTACATCAATGGTACTTAAATGAATTCGATTAGAATACAATTTTCAATTTCATTTTGTCTGCTTTAAAATAAATATTTTTCATTGTTTTTAATCATCATTATTAAATTATTGAATACCTTTAAATCGAAAAAGTTTGAAGAATAATTTTGTCTAATTTTTGTATATCTTTATAGGATACGATCCTCATGACCTGAAAGGCTCGAATATAGGTGTTTATCACGCACTTGCTAATCAAGATGGAAGAGATATGTTAATATATCAAGGATGTGGTGATCTCGAACTGAAAAATTTTGCTGTAGGTTGTTTACGCACAATGAATGCGAATCGATTCTCTTTCATCGGGGATTTTCACGGTAAGTCATTATTATCCCCCCCCCTTTCAAACCGCGTGTGGTGGGAGATGTGTTATTTAAATCAGTCTTTCCTTCTCTCATGCTTCATCGTTTTTCATGGAATGCGAATGGAGATGCAAAAAGCAGGGGAACCCATCCCCGTAAGAGCAATGGCGCCCCCCTACCCCCCAACGCCAAAACCCCCTCCAAGCAAAGACGGATCCAGAACTTTTCCAAGGGAGGGGCGATTGATTTTTATTACTTACCTTTTACTACGTATACTGATTTTAAATCATTTATCACAATGGTTTTGGACTTCAATTTCGGAAGAGTTCCGAGAGATAGAGTCCCAAACCCAAACCTCCCTTACCACAACATCAATGAAACTCATCAAAATTTTCTTTTTTTTTTTTTTTTTTTTTTTGAACTTCATTTTCGAAAAATTACCGGTGGAGAGTCTCTAAAGGGAGGGGGCGATCGCCCCCATCGACCCTCCCTCCTATCCGTGCCTCCAAGAGTAAGAGCTCCCCCCCCCCAAAAAAAGAAACAATACCTCTAAAACTCCCCTAAACAATTCATTGGTGCAGTCGGTGCCATGACCCCTCCCCCCAATTGGCACCCCTGTAAAAAGCAAAGTAATTTTGAAGGCGTAGAAAATATCCCGGGTATACACAAAAATGAACAGGAAGCTTGCGTGGGGTCGTGGTAGCCTGATCGGTAAGGCCTTGGACTCGGGACCGGAGGGTCTCGGGTTCGATCCTCACTGGTCGAAGACCCACCGTCGTCATTAATGGCGTCTGGGCGACGTTAAATATGCTCGTGGTCACAATGTCCTCCAAGTGAAACGATACCTCTGGGGGTGCCGGACTAGGAAGTTATACGGCTCCTGGCCTGGTTCTAAATTGTCTCTCGAACTGTCCATAGATGGCACCACCATCTATTGTGTTGTCTTTGTGCTGTCCTGGGAAAACAAAAATCCTAGAAACATTGTGGATTAATATAGAGGTATAAGATTCCCCAGTGGAATAGCAGAAACCTCAATCTGTGTGTGTGAAAGAAAGAAAGCTTGCGTGGCATATTGGGAACGTTGACGGAAGAAACCGTTTCAACAATGTTTTAATTTACTGTTTTGTAATTTATATAATAGCTTCGCAACAGTTCCTACCTGCTGCCCAAAAAATGCTTTTTAACTGATTTCCAACCGGTATCAAATTTTAAAAACAAGACAATATCTTCATGTAGAAGAGTGATTTCACTCAAAAATGAACTCAAAACTGCGTTTTTAACTAATTTCTACACGTGAATCAACGTCTTACGAAGATGAGATCATATCCATGATTCTCGTGAAATGTCATGGATACCCAAAGAAACCATCTGTCGTTCTTGAGGATTTCAAGTGAGTCACTTCAGTGCCGGATCTTTGAGTTATCTTATCAGGTTCAGCTCCATTTTCCTTCAAGTCGCAATACCAAATTTATGATCAGATTTTGACATTTTGAGTTTCCATTAAAGTTTGTTAAGTACGAATAACTTCTAGACGAGAGTAATTCGTACAAAGAGTAGAATTAAATTAGTTCAAAGGATAGACACTCCTTGTCAAGTTGAGTCTTTTATGGAGAGGAGGTCTACATCAATGTTAGCCTGCTAGTCGTTAGTAGAGTCCCTAGGGACTCTAGTCGTTAGCAAAGCAGCGTAGCAGGTTGCAATGAGTTCATAAAAATATTTTTGTTTCTTAGGTATTATTAGTGTTAAGGGCAAAGTTTTTTTTTTTTTTTCAGATAAATATTGTTTTATGATG
The DNA here is from genome assembly GCF_026930045.1 of Uloborus diversus. Classification (NCBI taxonomy): domain Eukaryota; kingdom Metazoa; phylum Arthropoda; class Arachnida; order Araneae; family Uloboridae; genus Uloborus; species Uloborus diversus. The sequence continues at coordinate 124,769,214 of NC_072736.1, forward strand.
AGGTTGCAGGAAAATCTATTCTTATGGTTTACTCTCAAAGACAAAGGTTGCGTTCGATGAGCACGACCGAGAGCGACCGGTTAGTTAATCACGTGACAACTAATGATCACGTGCTCCAATCAACCAATCAACTGCTTAGAATGGTAACCAGTGAGGTAACCGGTTGATCATAGAACGCTGTGGTAAGTAACTGGTTGCTTACCGGTTAACCGGTGAGGTTCGTCGAACGCACCCAGTGTTCTTCACTCCAGGTTGCTTTATTTCCTTGTTCTCGTAACAACTTCAACTACTACCACAAAACATCGCTCTCCTTTTGAAACTAACAAGTGCCCAATCGATAATTCTCATGTTTGAACAGTGTTTCACTTCTTCAAATGTATTTTAAATCATTAGTTATTAGAATATAAGGGTTCTTAAATTTCTATAACAGTGTTAATCTGAAGAAAAATGTTTTAACCATTTTAAAACTGCGCTCCTATGTTGACTTGAAGAAACGATCACCCTTTACGTTCATAACATTAGTCGAATTCACAGTTATACGAACGATAGAATAAATAAGTTTTTCTCCGAATGTTTCTTTATGATTTAGATTGTAATTAACGTGATATTTATCCCCTTCATTTAGATGAAAAAGTTCTGACTATAGTTTTATAGTTGTCGAAAATATGATTTGCATAAAAATTAATACGCCATCAATGCTGTTGAATAAGCTGATGTGGAAAAAAACATTTGTCATCGAATATGAAAATGGGTGATTACCCCACCCTGAAACTCTTGATTCAAAATCGTTTTGTCGTTCCCAATTGTCAGAACTTTCTTAGTGTACCCCCACTGCCCAGAGAAAATTCTATCTGCAATTGTCTGACTGATTATAAACAAAATTATGAAACCAAAGTTGCGGTAAGTACCACAGTTGTTCGTTTTCTACAATTAAAATATTTTAAAGATTTCATTTTGATTACTATTAAAAATTCAAAATAAAATAAAATAAATAATAAAAAATGTGTTCATCAAACAATGTTCCAGACGTCTTTTAGAGTTTAAGACCAAAGCCACATGGGCAAAATTGTGAGGGGGGGGGGATTCAGATATTTTACCCATGGAAACTGATTTCAGTACAGATTAGAGTTATTAAAATTTGACATTTTTAATGAAGTATTCATTAATGGCTGGAGCAGAAATGTTTTTACATTTTTGCAAAGCAAAAAGTATACAAAAGTTCTAACTTCTGGGCGGGGGGGGGGGCTTATACGGATGGGCACGGCACCCATGCAAAGCTCAAAGGACTGACGGAAAGCTATATCAAAGGGTTCAGAAATCTTATTGCGGGGACCTTTCTAAATTCAAAATTTAACATAAAAGCATTGAATTTTGCATATGTTCTTTAGAAATACTTTGTGTAATCTGTGTGTGATTGTTTATAATTAAACCATTCTGAGTGCTATCACAGCATCTAATTTAGATATTTCTAAGAAAGATTTTCTACCCTTATGCAGAAGTTTTGTATGACCAACTTCATTTAAAGCTTGCTGTTCACCATTGTTCTCCCTTTCTTGAAAATGATTATTTAAAAGTGTTCATTGGAGGGTTACAAAGTTAGTTAGTGGTCATACAGGTTTAGATTATTTCAAGCTTTAAAATTTTAGTATGTTTAGTTTTGAGTAGTGGAGGATCAGAGAAAACTTGATCCAGTGTAGAAAAACAACAAACCATCTTTATCGATAGCTTTTTGAAAATCGATGTAAATAAAATCCCAACATCTACACTTTCTTATCAAAAGGAATGGCAGCCTCGTCATAGAAATACTTTACACTAATTGCACATGAGGTACCCTTCCTAAAATTTGCAAAACCTGACTACAGACTTATTCTCCAAAATAATTATTAATTATTCAAAAATGCTCAAAAGGCAAGGGCAGATCCAACTACAGATTTTCGAGGGTTACATTTTCAGAAAGGGCGGTCAAAGTACAGTTTTTTAGTCCAAATGTGAGACTTAAGGCAATTGTTTTCCGAAATTAGTCCCAAAAATGCGGTTTTAGGCTATATTTTGTTGCTTAAGGCTCATGACCCATGATCCCTCCTCTGGATCCGCACTTGTTATGATGGGACTGCTTGTAATTAAGTATGCTAGAACTGAAATTTCAGGAGAGGCGCTACGAGGGGGGACCCAAAAGTAACCGAATTTTTGTTCAAAAATATTTATATATTAGTAGTTTATTCACAAAATTTGTTTGCTTTTTTCTTTTAAAGTGTTCACCCTTGGATGAAATACACATGTTATTTTTTTTTTCCACTATTAGAAGTTCCCCTGGAACTCTTTAACTTTGACCATGTTCAGTGCCCATTGCAAAGCAGTTTTTACAGCCTCTACATCATCAAAATGCTTCGATTTCAGAATTTTTTTCATCCTCGGGAACAGAAAAAAATCACAGGGTGCTAGGTCTGGCCAATACGGGGATTGAGGATCGACTGGCCATCTCCGAGAGGCCATGTAGCGGTTAATAGTGAAGGCTAAGTGTACGGGAGCATTATCATGGAGAAGGAACCATTCTTCTGATCGCCCGCACAAGCACCAACTCACTCTTGTTTCTTCTAAAATTTCGTCAATCGTAAAACGACGACTTTCGCTGATTTTTGACAGATTTTTTCAATGTTTTCATCATTTGGAGACGTTGAAGGGCGCTCAGAACGAGCATGATCTTCAACACTCATGCTACCATGTTTATAACGCCCAACCCATTTAAAAACTTGTGTATGGCTCATAGCATTGTCCTTGAAAGCTTGTTGAAGCATTTGGTAAGCTATTCCATTGCCGACTTTTCAAGCAGGAAGCAAAATTTCAAGCTTACAGTTTGTTCTTTCAAATTTGTCATAATAAACTCGCAGGCAGACAGCAACAGCACCTGAGAAAACCAACACTACAATCAGACGTTTTCAACTACACTGACGCCACTTGCATAGCTGGTTTGTGAAGATCTCTACTTGAGCCATCTAGCTGGAGAACACTCTACTACATCTAGGATTGGCATCACACCATTAGGCCGGTTTCTTTTGGGTCCCCCCTCGTATGTCTGAGAAAAAAATTAAGATTTAGTTTTGTAACACTAATTTGTCATGATTCAGTTGAGATACTCACTGTTGCTAAGATAGTTCTTTTTGTGCGTTTGTGCCTCTAATTTTAGTTTCGAAGATTCTAAATTATCGCTGACGATTGTATTCCGTGGTCATTCAGAGTAATTGAGATGATCTAGCTGTTTCATTAATAATGACTTTTTCTAACATTGAATATTTCAAATTAATCTTATTTTAGTTTTTCTCATAGGTTTAAGAATTAAAAATTTTATGAATTGTCTTGATGAATCAGAGTGTATACTTATAAAAAAATAATTTTCCTCTTCATTGTATTTTAGGGCCAAGTTTTACCTTGGATACAGCTTGTTCATCATCTGCTGTTGCTTTGTGGTCTGCATTTCATGACATTAAAAATGGAATAGTAGATGCAGCTGTAGTTAGTGGAGTTCAGCTATGCTTATCACCTGCTTTTACCTATTTCTACATAAAAAGTGGCATAGTGTCAACTACTGGAAACAGTGCTCCATTTGATGCTGACAGTAAATATTTTGTTATCAGTTTTCAACTTTAATCTTCAACCAAATGGCACAAACTTGAGGGTCACAGATCTCGATGAAATTCTGGATTTAGGTCAGTTTGCACTGGATATGAACCCAGGTAAAGCGGTTTGAATGCATAGGCCCTAGTTCAGCTGTAATGGGGGTCCAAAGTTGCTAAATGAGTCCAGAAACGCAATGGTATTTCATTTGAAATTAAATTTTGCTGTACCTTTTTCTTGCAATAGTATTGCAGTAAAAGCCTACTGAATGCATTGACAACACAGAATAAATCTCCCCCTCCCCCGCTGCACTGTATTGATAAGAGACGCGGAATGTATACAGAGGGAAAATACTATGTTAAAGTTTCAAATCCCAATGAAATCGCCATTGCAATTCTGGAGTCTTGGAACTCAGCCTGGTTCAGACGACAAAAACTTGAAGGTCATGAATCTGGATAAACTTCTGGATTTAGGTCAGTTCGTACTAGATATGAGCCCATGTAAAATAATTTTAGTATATCGGCTCTAGTTCGGTTGCAAGGAGGGGCTAAAGTTGCTTGTTTGACTCCAGAACTGCAATTGTGTTTTCCTTGGAATTTGAAGCTTTGGCACAATGTTTGCTCTCTTAACATCTTTCGCGTCTCTTGTTAGTACAATGTAGAGGCGGGGGAATTAATTCTAGATTGTGAATGTTTTCAGTTGGATGATACTGCAATCCAATAGCAAGAAAAGCTTAAAGTTTAATTTCAAAGGAAAAACCTTTTTCTTTTCATAGAGCTAAAATAACAACTTTGGACCACCATTGCGGTCAAACTAGGCCTATGCAGTCAAACCGCTTGACCTGGGTTCACATCTAACTCAAATTGACCTAAACTCAGAATTTCGTCCAGATCCATGACCTTCAAGGTTGTGCCGTTTGGTAGTTAGCATTTATCTAGTTTTGTAGTTGTGAATGTCTAATAAGCAATCAAGATATTTATGATTTTAGTATTTTTGCAAAGATTATTTTTGAATAAGCTAGTTAATTAGCCATGTTTCTTCTTCTCATCTTCACTTGTTGATTTCGCAGCTGATGGAATGACTAGGACTGAAGCAGTCAATGCAGTATTTATCCAGAAAGCTTCTACTGCTCGGAGAGCATATGCAACTATTGCTCATGTGAAACATACTGCGGCTGGATATGTTCCAGAAGGTACTATTATTTTTAAGTGCAAAGAAAAATAATTTTACGCCCCCTTCAAAAAAAAAAAAAAAAAAAAAAAAACCTTGAAGCCATTTTCCGGAACTAGTTTGTAAAATTATTCTAAAATATTTTATGAATTTAACATATTTTCCAAGGTTAGTCTTCACTTGATTTAGATGATTTCATTCTACATATGAGCAGATTTCTGTAGATTTATCAGTTTATGTTTTTAAAATATTTTTATTATTTTTTTTTACTAATTCATACATTTGTAATGTTAATTCTATTGCAAGTAACAGTGTTTCACTTTAGTTTAAGGTTTGAGTTATTTTCTTGCATTCCCTTTTATTAATTTTGAATTTAATGTAGATAACCTTATGGCAGATCAAAAATGGTATAAGATCCTGAAAAATATTCTGTACATATTAGTTCCTCTAGTCTGATTTGGTCTAATCTCAAAATCAACAGTCGCTCTGCAAAGTACCCTTTGCTAATTAAATATTGTACTTGGTGGAAAGACAGATCTATTTTTGGGGCAAACCTAACCTGGAAGCATTGTGAAGGCTACACCAATCCTAATCACAGTATTACAGCATTGCCAGGTTAGGTTTGAACCAACTATAGTCTGCTTTATAACCTCGTTTAAGCATGAATAGAAGCTTGTGTGAAAAGTAGCTAAAGTGAATTTAGAGAGTCTGTAGCAATGAGGCCACTCAGCTTGTCAATTGAAGGCAAAGCTTGGGTATTAAACAGTAAGTTACCTCCCTTAAGCCAAGTTAAGACAGAAGTACATGCAATATACAGACTTTGTGGTTATGCCATACAGAGACTGCAGTTTTGACCTTGAAAAGACTCATCAGTCTGGAATCTTTACTAATAATAAAGCGGAAAATCTCTCTGTCTGGATGGCTGTAGGATGTCTATGACACGCATAGTGCCTAGACAGTTCGACCGATTTTCATGAAATTTGGCGCAAAGTTAGTTTGTAGCATGGGGGTGTGCGCCTCGAAGCGATTTTTCAAAAATTCGATTTTATTCTTTTTCTATTTCCATTTTAAGAACATTTTCTGGAGCAAAATTATCATAAGATAGACGAGTAAATTACGAAATTATCATGACCTGGAATGGAGAGTGAATGAACATAGCCAATTGGCGAGAAATTCGTCATCCATTATTTGTCCTTACACAGGCGAATGGAATGACCTTTTAATTTTCAACTACGGACAAAGCCATGCGGGAACCACTAGTGGATAATAACTGAGCTCGATGCAAATATCATCTCATTGAAAATCTAATCTCATTTTCAATAATTTGGTATAAAAGCATTTTTATGACCTTCTACTAGTAAATTTATGTTGGTACCAATGTGTGTACAGTTGATTTCAGCATTTAAGAACCAAGTACCTTTATATATTGAAATAAAGAACTAAATAAAACTTTAAGTAAATTTTTACACCTTAATATAGTTATTAAATGTAATTTAGTACAAGGTTTAACACTAAGAACAAAGATAATTTCGAAAACACGATGAACTTTTTCAATTTAAGAGATAGCTCATTAAATTATTTTTTGGAATTGGGACATATTTCTGTCTATAAAGGAACAAATTGCATGGATTTGTGAATTCAGTTTGTTTTTCATAAACTTTTCTTGTTGATTATGAGAATTTTTATGAAATTCTTCAACTGCTTTTATTTCTCTTTAAAATTTTTATGATTTTTCAAATTTCCACCTGTCTAGACCGAATATTCGGGATGTAAATTGAGTGATAATAACTAAAATTTTCAATCTTTGAAAATGTTCAATTTAAATCAAATCAATTGCTTGTGGAAGTTGTAACAATATTCTTTGTCTCATTTTAGGTGTATATGTTCCATCTTTTAAAGAAGAAGTAAAACTTTTTCAGGCAACCTTGAATGAAATTGGTCTGAATCCCGCTGATGTCTCTTATGTTGAAGCTCATGGTACTGGTACTGCTGTTGGTGATCCAATCGAACTTAATGCAGTGGCTGAAGTATTTTGTAAAGATAAAGACAAACCTTTATATGTTGGCACCATCAAAAGCAACATTGGACATACAGAAGCTGCTTCAGGTACTTTAGATTTGTTTGAAAATTTAATTTGTTGAAAATGAAAATAAAATTTAAAGAACCCAAGACCTGGTTGGCAGACCACCTTTGTGAAATGTTCTTCTACCTAGAAATATCCACTTTTTACTTGAATTGAGTTTTTTATTTACTTGGGAAGAACTGGTTAAAATTATTGATTGTTGGTTTAAAAAAGAAAAAAAAAAGTGTACCATAAATGTTTGATTAGCTGAACATTAAATCTTTCGTAGGTTTTATTAATTTTCTTTTTGCCATCTTTTTTATGGTAGAGCAATTGCAAGTGAGTAAATAAATAAATGAAATAATGTTTTTTAAAAAGTAAGTAAAATAAATATTAGTTAACATAAATAAATAATTCAAATAAAGAATAAATAAGCAAAATAAAATAAAAATAAATAAATAAAAAAGCGATTTAAAAAAAAAATTCTTTTGCTCAGAAATCTGATTTGAAAAATTATCACTTATAAAAAATAAAAAAAAGAAAAAGACAGGAAAAAAAAAAACACTGGGGTCTCTACTGTAAAATGTACTGAGATTTTAATTTGGTCTGTAAGTCCCTCAGAGATCTCAGATCCTCAGATGATCCTTGAAAGTTCTTGACATTTCAAAACTAAAAGTCGAGATGAAAAAGTATGTTTAATCCATTTTCACTTATCCATTCTAGGTGACAGTCCCAATTAACTCAATGGAACTCATTGTTATTCATTTTATGTTGAGCACTTTGTATATAACTTTTAGTACAAACCCTTTTTGACTATTTTTCATACTAATTAAGGAACTTATGATTAGGATGATTGTTAATATCACATTTGTCCCTAATATTTTATTTGTTAATTTAAGAATTTCAAATTATTTTAAGAAACAATGTGAATGATCTCAATTCTAAGGCTACTGAATTTTAAAAATCAGCAATCCCAATTATGAACTGTTTTTTCTTCCAACGGAGTTACATATGGCGCCTTGCCTTTTGATGACCTAGTGCAATCCCCCGATATGGCATCAAGTTTTCATGTTCCATCCATTAAGGTACAGATGCCAATGCCACAGAGAATTTTGACACCCAGTTTCCCACCAGATATAGAAACCTGAGCTCTCACTATGAAATTACACTATGAGTTCAATTTAGTCCATAGTACCAGTGCCAAATAGGCAGTCAAGGGATAATCTGATACCAATAAAAGTTGTAAAGTCTTTGGTGGCAGGAAAAGTTCTTTAGGTGCTAGACAAATCATTTCTCGATGTTTGTATGAAAATCAACTGTAACTTGACTTCTGAAAGATTCTTGTCATGAAAGAACTAGCCGCTAGGAAAGTTTTTTACGTGACCTGGCACCTGGGGTTTGTCAAGCCCTGGTCAAAAGCATGCAACATGGGTGTTGGCAGTTTTCTGCTTCTAGAAAATCCACCAATTGAACAATATATTAACATGAAAATATTAAAAGGGAAACATTAAATACTCAAAGGGTTTTTTTTTTTTTTTTGGAATACTTGTTATTTTATTTCTTCATTATAATTTTTATGTTCTTTTTTTTATTGTAATGAATGATCAGTGATATAAGTATTTTTTTGTGATCAGTTATTCATTTGTCTTTTATAGGTTTGTGTGGAGTTATAAAATCTGTCATAGCCTTTGAAAGTGGAAAAGTTCCGCCGAACATCAAATACAGAACTCCAAATCCTGCTTGTGAAAGTCTATTAAATGGACAGTTGCAAGTTGTAACAGATCCAATATTGTTACCCTCTCCTTACATAATTGTGAATTCATTTGGCTTTGGTGGATCTCTTGTAAATATCATCCTTAAGCAAAACCCCATTGTGGATGTAAACAAATGTCAACCTTCCGTTCTACCAAAATTGGCATTGTATTCAGCAACTACGGAGGCAGCAGTTTTGTTTTTGTTTCAGTTCTTGAAAGATAATCCTGAGTTGCCTGCTGAATTTTTTGCCTTGCTGCACAAAATAGCATATACACCAACTCTACTGAAGCCATTTAGAGGCTATGCACTACTTGATCACTCAGCAGAGCCTGTCATTGAAGCAAAAGTAAGTGTTATGAGATAATAAGTTGTTTAAAGTGTTGTATCACACACTAGCACTGCTAGAATTTACTTTCGATGAGGGTTGCTCATGATAGCAGGCCCGTCATTTTTGTGAACAGTGGGGATCAATTTGAATCCCTTGAATTTTAGAAACATAATGTCATAAGGCATTTTTTTATGCGTATTGTTGTTTTTTCCTATAAAATGTATTGAACACAAACCCTTTCCCCTTGCTGAAAAGTTTTGAAATGACGTGCTTGCATGACAGTGCCTATAGGTATACTATACAGCACTGTTATTGGGGAGAATGCAGGGGGAGGACCTGCCTGCGTTCAACCCACCTTTTTTTTGTCAAAACTTATGGAAATTTAATATAAAATGGTTTCAAACCATCTTTTTCTCTGTGAGTCCCTCTAAACCCCAAGATGAGTCCCCCAAATTTTGTTCCAACTACGGCACTGTTTGTATATGAACAACCAAATTAGGATTGGAAATACGTGTTAAAACTAAGGGCTGTGGGGAGGGAGCTTTGACACCCCTACTGTGCCAGTTGGGATCCCATACTAGAATATGAATATATACCACTAGAAAATATACCTGATGATAATATTTGCTTCTTCATCCATAATTACTGAGGAGGAAGGCAAAAGGGCCTTGAAACTTTACTTCATTAAAGCATGTGCATGAAAAACGTGTGATATTCAATCTAGGACTTCATTGTTGAAATTGACTTTTGTCTTCACAGCTGATAGTTAAATTACTTATTAAATTAATTATACTTTTTAATTAATTTATTTCTATCCTTTTTTAGCACTCTTTGAGTGACAAACGTGAAATTTGGTTTGTGATGACTGGAATGGGGTGCCAGTGGTCAGGAATGGGATTGGAGCTCATGAAAATTGATGTCTTCGCTCAATCAATGATGAGGTCTGCTGAAGTGCTCAAGCCATATGGAATTGACCTGTTGACTATCTTGAGGAAGGATAAAAATTATTTAGAAGTTGATAGAAAAATCACACCAGCATTTGTTTCAATCACTGCCATTCAGGTAAGTTAAAAGAACTAATTTACATTTCTTTTTTTTTTAAATTTTATTATTGCTATCTATGGGCCAAATGAAATGTTCATAGTCCAGAAACATTTATTTTCAGAGCCTGACTAAGGGAAGAATACAAGGGAAGGGTGATGGGGGTGATTGCTATATTTTAGTTGTATGGGGAGGGGGGGCTATATTTTAGTTGTTTTTGATGAAAATGCTGTTGGAAATGAATTGTTTACAAATACAATTTGTCCTTTGCTGGTTAAGAACTTTGACATTGGTATGAATGCATTTTATTTTTTCTAAGCCTATCTGTGTCATTTCTATCTGATATCCTTTGAAAATTTTCATCCTTTGTTTCATTTGCATGTCATACTCACCCCCTTGCGTCACAGCATAAATACTTCTTTTCTTTTTTCCAGAAAGATTTGTTTGAACAAAAGTAAAAGTATGAAAGTAATATTTAGAAGGAAAAAAAATGCCAAGAAATTTCTTATTTAACAACATCGTATTTTTTTTTCATTGTTAAACATTTTTCTGTTGCAGATTGCTTTGATTGATCTCCTCAAGTATATTGAAATAAATCCCGATGGCATAGTTGGCCATAGTACAGGGGAACTTGTGTGTGCTTATGCAGATGGATGCTGTACAGCAGAGCAGACTATACTCTCTGCATATTGGAGAGGTAAAGCTGTAGAAAGTTCAAAACTTGCATCTGGTGCAATGGCAGCTGTAGGTATGTTAAAAAAAAATAATGTTTTATTGTTTTTATTATCAACACGAAACAGCAGACACAATAAACCACAGTTTTGTGTTCATCAATAACTTCTGCTTTGTTCTGGATGTTCATAACTTTCACATTGAAAGATGAATCCCTTGTTTCAATTGTTTTTATGCAAAAATGAATTACTATTTCTCAACATCTAATTTGATACACACAGTAAAAGCACTTATTTTTGCTAGGCTTTAATTTTCATGATTTTTGCAAGTCGGTCATAATCATAAAAATATAAGCCTCGCAAAATCCTTTCTCTTGGCATATTCTTCAACTTTTAGTTCTGTTCCAATAAAATACATAAAATTTTCAGCTCGCAGAATCAGCAATATCTTCATCATGAAAATTTTGGCTCGCAAAAACAAGTGCTTTTACAGTACTAGAAATAGTATAACATTTTTCTCCAAGAGGATGGTCAGGGAGTCCACCTGCATGGAATGACTTCGAAAACGTGTTACTTTTTATTGAAGTTATCCTTTTTAATTATGAACTTTTAAATATTTTAAGAGATATTCAGGCTTTCATTCTCCTGTCTTAAAAATCAAGTTTCTGAACAAAAAATATTTAAATTTATATAGGCCTGACTTGGGAAGACGCAAAGAGGAGGTGTCCAGAGAATGTTTATCCTGCTTGCCATAATGCTGATGATTCAGTAACAATTAGTGGACTTAAGAATAATGTGGAGAGCTTTGTTAATAAGTTGAAAGAAGAGAATGTGTTTGCAAAAGTTGTAAATGCTTATGGATATGCTTTTCACTGTCAACTTGTTTGGCCAGCTGCAGCAATGCTCAAGTCTGCTCTCAGTGAAGTATGCATTTATTCTCTTATAAATTTTCTGTTCTCTTTAATTATAATAACCTTTTTCATTGTATATACTGAACTTTAGTTTGTTTACACCTGATGAAAATAATTACTATTAATAACAAGTAAGAATTATCAGAAATTCATGTATGAAATTTTAATATTGCCAATATCATTATGCCTTTACGTAGAAGTTTAGTAAGACCTCATATGAAGTATGCTGTTCAGTTTGGGTCTCCTTATATGAAGAAAGATATTTCTAATTTGGAAAGGATTCAAAGAAGGGCTAGTAAGAGAACTTTCAGATTTAGATTATGATGCCAGACTTAAAAGTCTTAGCCTGTAGCAAAGGGGAGTGAGAAGGGGACATGGTTCAGTTTTTAAAATTTATCATTATGAAAGATGTTAATGGGTTAAATTTTTGCACAGAAAGCAGGACAAGGAGTCATTGTTTCAAGCTATTCAAATCTCAGGCCAATCTGGAAATTAAGAAAAATTATGACTTTAGTAAGGTTGAGGGCACTTGGAAGAGCTTTCTGGAATGGGCTGTAATGAATAAGGGGGTAGGCAGCTTTAAGAAGGCCAATGATCTTTATTGATGACTAATAAACAAACTAGGATCAGCCTAGCTGGCCCCAAAACATGTTGCTGGTTGTCACATTTGTATTTACATTGCATTGTATTGACATTCAGTTTCATCCCTTCAAAAGATTTGTTAGAAATATATCTTCACATGAAATGTCTAGATGCAGTTTTAAATAGTTGGTAAACATTTAAAATTACTCCTTCCAACTCTAAAGCAATATTTAATCAAAAGTGAGATTTTAGAGTAAGTAATGAATGGGTTGAGCAAATACTGGGTGAGAACAAACTTGTAGAGCCTGGTGTCTGAAAGATGAGAATAGCAGTGTTGTTGGATATCATTGTTTGGCACTCACCCATTGAAATCTTGATATTTTGAAATCTTATTGAAACCTCCTATTAATCTGGATAAATTTGAACAAGTTCAGTCGAGTGCTGCTCAAATTATCACTGGTATGAGACATAACTGTCCCACGTAGCTAGTTTTATTCGAAAGCGATTTTCAGCCTCTAAGACTGAGAAGAAGCATGATACTTGCAAAATACTTTCACAAGCTTTACTGTTATGGCAATTCAAAATGCACTTGATTTATCAATTAGTCATTCAATAAATCGATTTTCCTATTAATCATTCTCCAAATTTCTTGTTTATTCATTCCCTCATGTAAATATCATTTAAGGAGGTAGTTTTTTTTTTGGTTTGAAAAAGTATTACTATTTAATCTAAACATTAATAAAGAATCCTTTACCTGGTCTGGTTTTGCTTTCAATATTATTTGAAAGAGTCATTAATTATTAAATGTAATGAATTTATTACAGCTCATTCCCAATCCTAAATCAAGAACTGAACATTGGGTAAGTTCTAGTTATCCTGAAGAAGAAATGGAAAAAGAGGCCTGCCAAATAGCTGGAGCTGAATATTTTGTTCATAATTTGATGTCTCCTGTTCTTTTCAATGAAGCTGTTAAAAAAATTCCATCAAATGCAATTACAATAGAAATTGGGCCTCATTTCCTGCTGCAATCTATACTTAAGAGAGTCATTGGTGCAGATGCTTCATACATAGGCCTTATGAAACGGAATGATGATAACAATATAAAGTTTTTAATGCAGTCACTCGGAAAGTAAGTACACTTAAATTCAATATTCCCTGCCTAGAAAAATAATGATAAACTGCATCGTCCATTGTTTTATGAAATGTGTATTTAAATTACCATTGGGTTACGATTTTGATGAAGAGATCATTATACTGCCATACTGCAGGGGTTCTCAACCTGAGTGGTGAGCCTCCTAGGGATTCGTAGAAGAATTTCAAGAGGACGTGAATGTATTCTGAAATTATGGTAAAAAAGTAAAACTAACGACAAATGACTCAATTTTGAGGTCACATGTATGTATTTTTGGCAATATCACCTTTTTTGAAGTTTTCATCCATATATCAATGGGTATCTGTTTTTGAAGAATTAGCAGGCATAAAGTCAAAATATCGAGCAAGGATGGACCTTAAAATTGACTGGCGGTACCCTCTATCACAATTGACTACCTAATGTTTAAAAACTTGTCAAGAGCAAATGATGGCAGTCTTTTGATTGATGTTGTGAAAATGACTGGTATAACATGCCAACCTCACCTAGGTCCTAAATTGTTAGAAATTTATCTGCCTTTAGTTCTTTGATTTCATAGGATCTAATATGAACATGTTCAAAATAACATTATGTTTAATAATATCAAATTTTGTTTACATTTTCCCACCTATTTTGTTTTTTCACGTCACATTAAATCAGGACTCTAATGTATTTTTATATGTGTGTGTTCTGTCAAATTTTTCTTACCATACAATTACTGTTAACTGTTCGTTAAATATAATTCTGTTTTAGGCTATATGTTGAAGGATTGGATCCTAAAATTGAGAAACTATACCCTGCAGTAAAATTCCCTGTTCCTAGGAACATACCGATGATTTCTGATTTGATAAAATGGAATTACTCTCAGAAATGGTACATACCTAAGTGGACTGCAAAAACAAGTGAATATTCACAAAGTTTTGACCTTGAAGGAGCAGATAATTACTTGATAGATCATTGCATAAATGGAAAATCTCTATTTCCGGCCACAGGGTATGTGGTTCTTGCATGGCAAGCATTGGCTAGCAAGCTGAATCGGCCATTTGCCGAAGTTCCTTTTGTCATTGAGAACTTTAAAATACACAGAGCTACTATATTGAACCAATCAAGTAAGTTTTTAAAATTACATCAAAATGTATGCATGTGTTTAAAGTCGATTGCTTTTCTACCATTTAAGAATGCCGTTTGGGAGCTTTGAATAGTCATTGGGTGCTTAAGAAAAGCAAAAACCTGCATTGAAAAATAAAAAAAAATCCTTGTAGTTCTAATTTTCTCCTTGTGTTTGTTGCTCTCTCAGGTTAATATTTTATTATTATTATTATTCAAATAAAAATAGTCCGTATTTTTTTCTCTTAGAATTAAATTTTCTTGTGAGTACTGATAGTAATTTTTGTAATACATTTTGAAGGAATAAAAGATTTTTCCACCCTTGGGGGAAGGGGCCACCACCCTCAGAGCCATTGGTTTCCTCATCCGTTTTTAATTCTAATGGCCGATTTGCTTAATTTTGTACTTTTAGTCCAATAGATATTCGCAACTCTTGGCATTCCCAAGCTGGCACTTTAAACTATTTTTTAAGTAATTTTTAAAAAGAAATAACTTTTTATGTATTTACTCATAAAGTGTTTCTCTGGTGCTAAAGTTCTGAAAAGAATTCTGCTTTTTTGCCTTAGTGGTTTAAAGGGCAGTCTGATTGGATACTCATCTTGACATTTCCTTAAGCTATTACAATGGACTCGCTCTATTCTGAACACCCATGGGACCAAACAAAAGTGTTCAGATTATAGGGATGTTCATCATAGAGGGGGATTGGATAATGCATGCATATGTATTCTATTGCATAAATGTACTATGTTCAGTACTTTGTCTAGTGAGCTATACCAGTACTGAGATAGAGATGCTGAATTTAGGACCTAAACTCTTGCATTTCTTTTTTTTAATTTAAAAAGTTTTACTTGAAATTCAGCAATAAAATATTACACTACAGCTGTCGGTACAGTAATTGAAAAAAAAGAGTAACTTTTAATCTGCTAGAATAATTATTTACAAAAAAACAGCTGAGGAAATTAAATGTAAGTCTAAAAATAATAGGGAGTGTCTTGGACTCTAGCTGAAAAAAAGTTTTTTTGAACAACTCTAGTGTTCATATTATAGGGTGTTCAGGTGTTTTGCCGGGACCATCAAAATGTATTCAGAATATCAGAGTGTTCACGTTAGGGGGGGGGAGGGTTCAGATAGAGAGAGTCCACTGCATTGTGGAGAAGCATTCGTCTGAAAATTAGTAACAGTGGCAGAATTAAAACTGAAAGACTTTAAGCACATTAAATGAATTTGTCTTACTGTAGACATTACTTGGGAAATTTGACAAAGCTTAATAGTTTTTGTTGTGTATATAAATTAATCTGTTTGTGTTGCTTAGAAGTGATATTTCTCATCATTTTCTAACATCTTGTATTTTGAAACTCCTCGATTTTTTCAAAAAAATGCTACCTTTCATGGAATCTAACTGATATTTTCTGTCATTCTAGAAAAAGTAACATTTCGTGTAACGATATTGGAAGCGTCTGGAGACTTTGAAATAATTGAAGGGAATTCCATCGTTTCAAGTGGTAAAATTTACCAGCCAAAAAGTATTTCCTTCGACGATCCGGAACCTCTTTTTAAGTGCAGAGATTTTGCTTCCTTGATATCTGGAGAAGATGTATATAATGAACTAAAAATATATGGATATCAGTATGGACCTTGTTTCAGAGAGCTTGTGGAAATGAATATTGATGGTAAATACTTAACTCTTTTGTGTTCAAATGCCCTCCTTATTCAATGTTTGAATTGCAATTTTTCTAATGAGATAAAGTTTTAAAATCTATACTTTGTTGCATATAAATTTTCAGCTATAATCAAAAGTTATGAAACTCATGAAATCCAAAAACATTTATAAATTGTTATTGACTCCCGCCCCCCAAAAAAATGTTTGTACTATTTTTCCAAACTAATAATTCGCTTTGCTGTAATAAGGATGTTTCTATCCCTTATTCAGATATATCCAGACTGAGTGTTAGAATTTTTACACAGCGGAAACACACCAGTAAAAATTCTTGAAATTTTATTGACATTTTCCAAACTAATAATTATTCATTTTGCTATAACGAGGATGTTTTTATCCCTCATTCAGATATAACCAGAATGAGTGGTAGAGTTTTTACATTATGGAAACACTCCAGTAAAAATTCTCAAGTTTAGTGGGCGTACAAAGGTAAAGGGTTGATTACATCTAAGTTTGTACTAACAATGTATTTTCTTTTTGGTATATTAATTTTCATTAATTTATTTCTAAAACTTTTTTAAAAGTAAGATTTAGAACTTATTTCAAAAATATAACTTAATGATATTGTATGAATTTTTAAATGCTTAGTTTTGAATAATATTTTTTTTTCTCTCTATTTAGCAACTGAAGGTCTTGTATCTTGGAATGAACGATGGATTCCTTTTCTTGATGCACTTCTTTTATTTTTTGGGCTTGTCAACGAAAGCAGATTCTTTCCATTGCCAACCGGAGCTTTATCTTTCAAAATTGATCCAAAAGTTTTGAGGGAACATTTAACAAATCCTAAAGACTCAGATGTCAGAGGTAAATTTTTGCTGTACATTTGGTAGAAAATATGCTAGATGCCTTTCTTGAATGACTGTAAAAAGAAAAATTTATGGTGAGAAGTAAAGCTGATTGAAAATTGAAGCTTATGCTTTCTTCAGCTGTTTTTTCGTATTGGCTGGTCCAACACATATTTTTATTTTACTTTCAACTCTTAATAAGGATTACTCTTAGTTGAACTTAGTTTTTAGTGTTAATTAGTATTAACTCTTATTTGTTTGCAAACAAGCTTTCAGGAAATTCATTTGGAATGAAAAACCAAGGAAATTTTTTTTCCAGAAAAATAAATATGGAAATACTTTTGTACAATACTGTTATGGGTAACTGCAAATTTTTCATTTTTTTTTTTTCATTTTTGCCATCTATTGTACCAACTTTTGTTGTACAAGTTTGCTTGTTTGTTTCTGCTGAAAATAAAACACAAAAAAAAAAAAATCAAATTTCAATACTTTCTTGTTGTTATATGGTATCCAAAACGCATTTCTTTTCAAATATCTCAAAAATTCATTTGTGCAGATGCTGCCCTTACCTTCCCATGGCAGAATAATACAATGCAAAGACAAATTCTGCCGTGGGTCATATCTTTAATCCTGTCATTAAAAAAAATTCTTGTGCTGGCTTAGGTGAAGATTATAATACTTAATACACATTATTTAAAAAAAATTATAAAATGCTTACACAAGTATAATAAAATTATGGCAAACCAGAGGGCCATTGTCTTTTGCTCCCTCTTTGCAAATGACAGGGTAATAAAAGTTAATGTGTGGCGTTGTTTAGGAATAACACTAGGCTATATCCCGGCGGAAGCCGGCCGCCCGGCTTTGCATGGTCTGCCTCGAAAATAAAAATTATGTCAAGCAACGCATGTTCAACACTCACTCTTGAACAAAAGAAATATTAGTAAAATTTTGCGACAGATTACGGAAAAATAACCAAAAAGTAAACATTTTAAATCCCTCGATTACAGGAAAAGCCTTTGAAACAAAACCCAGAATTTTATTTGTTAATATTCAAGAAAAAAAAAAGATAACAGATCTTTTGTCTCAATGATTTTCTTTACGCTACAAATTTTAATAAAAGCATTGTTGCAGAAAGTTGAGACGAAGCACATAATTATAGTTTGAATGGAAGAAAGCCTTCCAAAAATAGAGATTTTATGTCTAAATCTAAGTATTATAACTAATAGTTTTTAATTGCTATCTCTGCTAATTATTATCAGAAGATTATGTTAAATAGCCGAACGTAAAGAAGGGAAAATTACGAACCTATAGATACCTGGTTTGATGGTCAGTTCACTGGCATTCAGGAGAAGTAACTGGGACATAGACACATAGATAGGTACATACGTAGCTACGCTCAGCTTTTAATAATATAAGATAGAGTGTTATTTTAATATAATTTTGATATCAAAGGAGAATGCTCATGTAGCTTTCTGACTTTTTGAGTCTGGTGAAGAAGAAACTGAAGATCCTCTGAAACAATTATTTGCTTTCTTGCAAAAAATGTAATTATACATTACCCACATTGGTTTGCTTTGTTTATTTATTTACTTTCAAATTTTTATTTGAGCATATTTAATATCAGGATCATATCACTCAGCAGAAAAATAGTATGCTTTCAAAATACTCAATTTTTTTTTATTACTTTGAGAACATATAATTTCTGTTTTTTAAACAATTCCTTTTGACTTTTTGTGTTTCGCTTTTTGTTTGAAATTAGTTTCAGTCTATACTTATTATTTTAATGTGAAGAAAAATATTGATTGCTGTCCTTTCTATGTAGAAAATTTTAAGACTTGGGGTTATGATGTCTTTATTCTAAATGGGTTTGGTTTGTCACCTAATCTTGAAATGATACTGTTATGATTATGGAGCACTAAATACTACATTTTTCTTTCTGTTTCTCTTTATAGGATTTCCAGTCAATTTCAATCAATTCAGTAAAAGATGCCGCTCTTCAGGCATTGAAATTACAGAGTTGAATGTAGATCCTGCTCCTCAACATTCATCTTCTGAAAATTTACCAACTTTTGAAAAATATACATTTATTCCATACATAAATCCCCCCACATTTTACTGTTTACAGGATAAACAGTTACAATACATGAATATCTGCAACTCTATTATGAAAAAAATAGCAAACATAACAGGCAAAAAGGTGCAATTGCCTCAAACTTTTTTCGATAAAGAAAGTGATGTTGATGAGAATGAGCTAGCAACAGAACAAAGTTTGTTACATACTCTTCGCCAAGTTTCAAAGTTAAATTTTCAAAATAGTCCAATGAAGAATTTGAAAGAACTATTCTATCGATACGTGAAAAATCTTGGATGTGATCCGTTGAATTATGTTTTATTAAATGATGAGTGTCTCAGAGTTATTTTTGATATAATTTCAGAAAATAGCATAAAAAAGCTCAATATTTTAGAAATACATGAAGGCTTTTCACCAGTTTTGCCTCATCTTTCTGAATCAGTTCAGAAGTATTTAGATTTAAAATTTAAAAATAAAACATTAGTGTCTTCTGATGAAAGTATAGGAGAAAAACTTGAACCTTATGACATAAAAGTGAAGCCATTTTCAGACCTCATTTCTATTGCTGAAGATAAAAACCAAAATATTGTGATTAGCTCATTCTTTTGTGGTTCTGTAACCGATCTGCGGAATCAGCTGAAATTGTTGGTTTCTTTAATTGATGAAGATGGATTTATTATAATGTTCGTCAAGAACCAACTATTAGCTGCTGAGTCTTTCTTGTGTTCACTTTGCAATGAAGACATTCCAGTTCAACCAGCATCAACGGTTGAAAATATTTTTACGCTGGAAGATTTAGTTGTTATCAGTAAAATTGCAGATACTCTTGGCTGTTCTTTATATTTGTTACGTCCATCAGTTTCACCAAAGTCGAGTAAAGTAATCCATGTTTTAGAAGATAATAAAAATCAATGGCTTAGTGAGTTACAGTCTGCTCTGCAGGATAAAACATATGACAGGGTATGGCTGGTCTCTGAAGATTTTCCAGATAATGGAATCATTGGAATGGCTAAGTGTTTAAGGCAAGAACCAAATGGTGACAAAATTAGGTAACTTATGGCATTTATTTTTTGTTTTTGTATATTTTCATGAGAAAATATGTTTAGATATTGTTGAACTTAAATATTTTTTTTTTTTTTTTTTGCAATTTACTGAACAAACAAAAATTTCCCACAAATGTAGATAAATCTTCTTTCAATACATATAGCATTTCCCCCTATTTTTTCTCTCTGAGGATTTTCAAAAATAACCAAGAAAATATGGTTTATGAAAATAGTGTGTCATTTAATCAAAGTGATTATACAATGTATGCACAAGTGATAATAACATATGATGCAATGCAGTACAAGTGCTACTTAATGTATTTACATTTTTAAACAAAAATTAACTCTCATTGTTTACTGAACATGAAAGAAAAACAAAAAATGTTTAGAAAACTGGATATAATGTGTGAGGAACAGCAATTTAACGAAGAAAAAGAATGAACTTCTGAAGAATACACCTGTCACACAAAGAAAGCTGAATTAATTTCTGTAAGGAAAAACTAACTCATTTTTAAAAACAAAAATCTCCCCCCCCCCCAAAAAAAAAAAAAAAAAAAAAAAACTCCACTGATTTTTGGCTAAGTGGGCTTGAAAATTCTTTTTCTACCTACCAAGTTCTTCATTTATTTCAGTATTAAAAGTTGAGCTTGATTACTTTCTGGCTGTGTTTCAAACCATCCAATTTTTTGCCTATTCCGACTTCCCATGTGGTGAAATCCGTACCATTTTGGATAGTAAATATAATATTCCACCTCTACTACATATGTACACACTTTCTTTTCTTTAATCATTGTATGTAATTATTTATCTCACAAAATGTATCTGTTCCTAAGCAGTTTATTAAAACGTCATGCGTTCAAATTTTCGACGTTCTACTGTACTTGGATGTGACATAACTACAAAACAATAAGAGATAAAAAGGTGAAACAAGTAGTATGTTAGGTAGACAAGTCTGGAATATTTATGCATTGGTTTTTAAAATAATTCAAATACTTCTTGAATGTCTTTTAAACAGTGTATGGAAGTGTGCTTTTTAAACAGAGGTCGAGTTATGCTACAAGAAGCAAAGGGATGTGGATGTTTTAAATTAAAGTCTTAAGTGAAATGTGTTTAACATTCAGATCCCAAGTAGATTTCCATTGAAAATATTTTTAATATCCTGCTGTATAGCAGTGACTATCAGGGCTACTACTACTATATCTTGCCCCATAGCAGAGAAGATGTTCTTTTGCCATTTGTACTGGTTATC
The DNA here is from genome assembly GCF_026930045.1 of Uloborus diversus. Lineage (NCBI taxonomy): Eukaryota > Metazoa > Arthropoda > Arachnida > Araneae > Uloboridae > Uloborus > Uloborus diversus. The sequence goes on from NC_072736.1 coordinate 124,790,447, forward strand.
TCCAAATTTTAATTTTTGGCACTTACATTCCTTTTCTTCTCACTGCCTCAAATCTCAGTGCACTGGGTTTAATATGCGCCCCTTTCACAGCAGTAGCATGATGCAATTGGAGGATCAAGTTTGCAGTCATTCCCAGCCATGAGCTGTTTCAGTAGGGACGAATGACCTCAAAATTTTACTATGGTTGCCACGCACCTGGAAGACATGGAAAACCTGGAATTGTCAGGGAAAATGAAAATCATCTAAAATGGTCAGAGAAATGTCAGGGAAAATCACAACTTATTGAATTTCTTGAAAATGTAAGGGAATCCCTTCCCAATTTTTTGATCTGATAGGTGAAACTGCTGCGCCATTTGGGCAAAAAAGCTGAAGTACTGTAAATGTTGCATTCCAGATATAACAAATTTACCTAATAGGCGAGAGAAAGAAAATTCAAGCTCATTTTTGAAGACTGAATGTAATAAGGTTACAATAAAAAAAAGTAAAGAAATATCCATACGCAGACCCCGAAGAGTTCTATTTTTCATACTTTTTCCTACATTTTAGAGCTCTCTCCTTATTTTCCTACTTTTTCCTTTTTTTCCCTACTTTTTCTTTCTTTAGTATAGCACTTCTAATTGTGCATTTTTTCTTATTTTTACAATGCCCCACCGATAATTTTCTGCATGTTTCAATTTTAAAAAGCAAAAGAAACAAGCAAATCCTAAGTTCACTAACTACAGTAATTTCTGAAAGGAACACCGCGGCGTCTGCGTGTTTAAAAGTTAAATATTCGTAAGTGACTTTTTTGCCGTTGCGGCGTTTATTATCGAATTTTCTTTTTATCGCCCCGACTTCAGTCCTACTGTTTTAACGAAACAATAAAGAAATAGATACTGGCATATTCTGATGCATTTATATATTATTTACCCGTCAATTAGAAACTTTAATTAAAAGTAAACGGCAGACTGTTCAAAAAGTGAGAGAAAAGCCGAATTTCCTATTCGCCAATTTTTCGTACATATCATTACAAGTGAAATGGAGCTCTATTTAAACAGAAATGCAATGTAAAACAGTAAAGGGAACGTAAGGAAGCAAAAAAATGAAAAACCTGTACACTGTACATATTTTATTGATGTTATTACAAAATAAAAGCCACAGATAACAGAAGTTCGCAAAAATGGACCACTTCAAAAATAATCGCGGAAACTAACTTTTTTAATACGTAAATATGATTATTGTTCATTCTAAATCGGAAAAATGATTATAAATTTATAAAATTTAATTTGTTTCCTTGCAAAGAGTGTATTTGCAAAAAAAAAACAGCAAAACCTGTATGGTCAAAACGTTCCCGATTTTTGGAGAAAAATCGGAAATCTAAGTGCAAGATTCCGTTTTTATTTCTTCACATTTTTAAAAATTGGGGGATGGAGCCACAAGCAAATATGTACTGTTTTTTTTTAATGGGTATTTTCTACTCTGATATATCATCAATATCGAGGAGTTGCTCATCATTTTTATGTGCTGCGTTTATGGTAATGCGGCACTTCTGAACATTTAAAATTTTTTTGACAGACTCTTACTCTTTTAGGGGTGCGGCCATTATACCAATGCGATGTATCTACTGTAAGTTATTGTATTCAGGGCGCATGATCAAAGAGAGGGGGGGGGGGGGAAGAGATATATACAGGCATTTGTTGCCAGGTTCTCCCCCTCATTCTCAATTTTGTGAACAATTTCCGAATGAATATTTTTGTTGTATGGTGAAGAATGAGAGAAACTTCATGCCTTCCTTTTCACATGCACGGACAAACATTAGTAACCGATCTTTGCTTTTGATAAAAATCTTATGTTTACCATGCACGGATTTTTCCTTTTTTTCCGTGACAAAAATTTTGGAACAAGGAGATAAAAATTCATCAAACTAATAAAACAACATTCGTTTTTATTGCTTGATTAAAATTAAAACTGGCACGTCATTTTAATTTTCCCCCGGGGGTGACTAAGAAAGGATGTATACTGAATGCAAATTTTATCTGAAAACAACAAAAACCGCATAAACTTGTATAGTTAAGCATTAATTTTCCAAAGCCAGGGAGGGGAGAAATTGACCCCATTAACTCCCTTAAATGATGTCCCTGAAACAAAAATTTATGTTGAATGATAAAAATACATAACATAATACAAACTCTTTAGTTTACTTATTTCTTTATTTATTTAGTTTAATTATTTTACTATAAATTAGTGGTACCCGCACGGCTTTGCCCGCAGTAGAAAATTAAAAGGTCTTTTGGTTCGCCTGTATATTTACAAATAATGTATGATGAATTTCTCACCAATTGGCTTGTCCATATTACGGTTCCACGTTATGATAACTTGATAACTTACTCGTCCATATTATGATAAATTTGCTCGGGAAAATGTTCTTAAAATTGGAATAGAAGAACAAAATCAAATTTTCGAAAAACCGCTTCGAGGTGCATACCCCCATGCTACAAACTAATTTTGTGCCAAATTTCATAAAAATTGGCTGAACGGTCTAGGCGCTATGTGCGTCACAGAGATCCAGATATGCAGACAGAGATCCAAATATCCAGGACAGAGATCCAGACAGAGACTTTCAGCTTTATTATTAGTAAAGATTTTTATGTCCCATATTTAAGAACAAATTTATTTTAGTTCTGCATTTTCAGTGTTTTTCCTTTTTTTTTTTTCAAATTCAAACATCTGCCCCTGTTTACGCAAGAGCGCATGTCAGCTGCTGATTATTTTTAACTAAAACTAATTTAAAATTTGCTTTGCTTTTTTTATCATAAGTTTATGACAACAGAAGCTGAAAGTGTAAGTATTTTCAAATGATAAATGATGCTCTCGAAGGAATGTTTTCGTTTTTGACAAAACAAATCTTTCACAAAAATCGTTTTATTGCACCAAAATATGAAATTTATTATTATTATTATTATTTTGCAATCGCTATATTGTATTTTATTCTCTCACACTTCAAATATTTATTACTGTGTTGTTGAAAAGTGTTTCTTTGTTTGGATTTTATTTTCATGTTTTTGTAATTAATATTGTTAAGAGTTCAGCCACTTCAAGAAATTCTTTAATGACAACACAATTTTTGAAAAAACACAGGAAATTTATTTACAACTATGTGCAAGAAATATCCTTAGCAACCATAACATTAATCATAGTAATTAGGCAAATATCAATTAACACTGTAAACTCAAAGATCCCACACGTATTCACATTAAAATACGCAAAAGCACAGCGCAAATGTTAATACACACTTCCATCCGACCTGAAAACGAGACTCCGCAGTTAGAAAACAAACAGACTCCCTCATTCACAAGACGCCCAGCGTTTTATATCGAGCGAAACAATTCTAGAAAATCCTACAAAGTTCTACAAATTTCTCATATTTTCTTCTTATTCCATTCACAAATCTTATCGTTCAGAAATGGGGGACCGTATACTTCATACGAATATAAGGGGGTTGTATATTCATTGCAAGAAACTATTTACAGCTTAAGTTACTACAATAATTTTAGATGAAGAATAATGGAATAAACGCCAAATTTAGCCAGATTACAGCAAATTAATCATAAAAATAATTTACAGATACTAAAGAATAACTATTTACAGATTTTGTAACAATATGTTTGTTTCCAGCAGTTCATACTGATGATTGTCAGCTTGTTTCTTTCGTTTTGTTTTTGCGACTCGGTCTTTCATTAAATCCGCTTAATACTTCAAAAGTACAGTTAGTTTATTTTTGGGACAGTTTTAAATCAGAAATACTGTTAGTTTATTTTACATTAGAAATAAAATTAAGCTAAATTTGTTTCCTCTTGACGTGTGTGTAGTCCTATCTCTTCCTATTTTTTCCTACTTTTTTAAGTGATTTTTTCCCTACTTTTCCTACTTTTTTAATTTTTGATTCCTTATTTCCTACTTTTTTCCACCAAAAAACCACTTTGGGGTCTGCATATGAAAATAATTACGTTCTCATTTGTATCATTACATTTTATTTTGCTTCTTTTGAAGGAAAAAAAATCCAAACCATGCTCAGCTAGAAATTAGTAGTATTTTCCGCAATGCATCAGTGGCCTTATTAGTATTTTAAGGACCATTCTGCATCCTTTTTTTTTTCATAAAGTGAATGATGTTCATAAAAATTTAAAGCCTCAAAATTTTTTCTTTTATAGGTTAAAACATTTTTGAAAACATGCCAACATTGAAACTGTTTCATTGCCCAAAATTACTTAGTGTGTTTGAGATTTTAGTCTTTTTGTAATCAATGTAATTAAATTTTTAGTTTGTCTTAACTTAACCCAACTATAGATTACAATTATTGATAATTTTTTAAGCATTATTTGGTTCATAAAGTAGATTTACTTACTTTAAAGTGATTTAAAGTTGCAGTGATTTTTAACAACTCAAGTGGGCATTCATTAACCTGGAATTTTTCTAAAAGCGACTGGAGAACTTGGAAATGTCAGGGAATTTCATTCTTGAACTTTTGTGGCAACCCTGTTTACCTTTCAATGGCATCATGTAACTGCTGTAAATGGAGGTCATAAGAAACTCATTGCAATGAGATTTGACCTCTGTTCAATAAGCACTTATTGAACACTTATTGAAATACACTGTTGACTAAAAAATATTACAACATCAGAACAATTTCAAGCTCAAAAGGTTAAAGTTACTGGAATTTTCATTCTGCAGTTCTCAAATTTTTGTTTCAAAAGTTTATGAAATATTATGGGCTGCCACCATGTATTTTCCACAACACAGTTGTTTACTTTCAACTCTCATACTATACAAGATGAGGAAATTTGTTTTTGTTTTAGTTGTTTCTTTGCAGCATTTTATATTTTCCTTTATTAAAGAGGATTTTATGTAGTTTATCGAAGATGTTTGTAAGTAAAAAAATATAAAATGTTTACTAGAAAGTAGAATGTGTGACATTAAAAAAAAAAAAAAAAAAATCCACCCTTTTAGAGTTCTGTAGAACATTGGTTTGGATTATTTGTAATTCATGAAGTTTTAACTTGTTTGAGTTTCAACATGCAAATATAGTTGGGGACAAACCAAACCGGGCAGCATTGTGAAAGCTCCACTGATCCTAATCACAGCATTATAACGCTGCCTTGTAAGGTTTGTCCTAACTATAGTTAGATTAATTCAACAGATTTATTATGATAAGGCATAAGTGCTGTCTGACCACCATGGCCATGAAATTGACAAGCAACCAGTTAATATTATCCTGTCTGAATGAGTAGGAAAAGTTTTGATACATGTGTTTTGCTCATTTCAGAGTGAATGCTTAATTTAGAGACAAACATGCATCTATAACGGCAAACTGGCATCACTAAACAACTAATGAATGTGACTGATTCGACCTATAAACTGGATGTTTGCCCTTCCATCTCATCTGTGGTGAAACAGTAACCAGCTTATATCATTTTACCAATTGTTTCAATTGTGCTGGCAGGTGCAGAAGTATGAAGTGAATAGTGAAAAGGGGGGCACTTAAAACGAGCGCAAGCACTGAGACCTCTGGTCTATTGTACTACAAAGTGTGTAAATTGTACAGGTGCAGAAGTAACCCTTAAAAGTTTGAATAAATAGACTCATTAAAATTATGTTGTTCTAAATTTTCACGCGTCAGTGTGTTTTCTTTCATTAGATGGTTAAGTTTTGTGAAGTCAAAGTATTACACTTAAAAGAACCTCTCTCCTCCCCCCCCCCTATATTTTTGATGGTTTTTGAAGCTAGTGTGGTAATCTTTAGATTTGTACTTGAACATTAAATTTTGCTTTATATTTCTTTTATTAATCTCTGTTTTCTCCCCAATATCAAATTCAGGTGTCTCTTCAGAACTGATCCAATTTCTAAAACAAAATTACCTGCATTTAGCTTAGAAGAACCATTCTACAATGAAATTTTAAAGAAAAATTTGTTGATGAATGTTTGGAAAGACAATTGCTGGGGTTCTTTCAGGCATATCAAAATAAATAAAGGTAAAGACTTTATACCACCTACATATATAGTCAATTCTTGATAATTCAAATATTACTATAGCTCAAATTTTTTATCCGATCCCAATCCCTTTGTCTTCAATTTCATATTCATTATCCTCCATATCATAAAATTTACTTTTCTTATCAGTTTTTTTTCCTTAAAACATTACTTAATATTTGATAGTTAAACTTTCAAGTAAAAATCTGAAAATTATTTATACTTCTCTACTACTTCATGCACAAAAAATCTGAAATTTAAACATCTGTTGAAGCAGTGTGCAGTAAAAGGGTATCACCTATGGTTTCTCTTGCTGTATTGTTTGCACTTTTTTGCATGTGTAAAGAGTCAGTAAGGAGTTGTATCTGAAAGTTTGGCTTCTTCAATGAGACACGACAGTAAGACTGATTATTAAATTTGAAGAAGGAAATTTTAAAGATGTTGTAAAAGAGGATTGTTATTTATCTGACTTAATAAAATTTTATTCAAACATCGAGGCTTACCAGGTAGAGTTTATGTAAACCATGGAAGAAAATGAATGTGTTGCTGAAGAAAAACTAGGTATTTAAAAAATCTTCAATATTTACTGTTTCACGAATCACAAAACTGTTTGCTGCAACTTAAAATGACAGATTCATCAATACAAGAATGAAACATAAATAAAAGGAGAGATTTATTTTGAATTTTGATTTTTGTTCTGAATGTTTTAATTTAAACAGAGTATATTTTCATTTATTAACATAATTTATACATTCTGTAATTTTAATAGTTACATCAATATTAATTAAAATTTTCTTGATTTTCATTTATAAAATGTTGTTGGAAGTCGAAATTAGTAATAAGTCGAAGTTTATTTGGTCCTGCCACATTCGAGTTATCAAGAATTGATTGAATATCTATAAATATATGAAAACATTTTAAGTTTACATTTTCTCTGTTTGAGATATGGAGAAGCACATATGTGACTTATATAACTTACTTAGTTCTTATTAGAGATCACAATTTTTATCCTTTGAATTATTTATGACTTTTTCAATCAAAGGTTTGTTCAAACATTTTTTCTTCATTTTTGCAGACAAACACATGCGAAAAGTTGACCACAGTTTTATTAACTGTACCAAATATGGAGACTTGTCTTCCTTCCAATGGATAGAATCTGCTGTGAAATATATCTCACCTCCTGAGTCTTCTTTGGTACACATATACTATTCTGCTATCAATTTTAAGGATGTTATGTTAGCCACTGGAAAACTATCAATTGGAACTTCTAAAGGTATTTCGTTGAATTTTTTCAAATCAATATTTACTCCCTACAGAATGAATGCTATCAAAATGATCCAAAAGTACTTCATATTTTCAATAGATATTAATAGTTCATTCTGAAAAAAAATATTTTTGCTTCTAAAATGTAACTAAAATATTACAGCCAGAAATCTTGTATTGGAATTGTCAGAATTTTGACAAGTCAAGGTTATCAGCCCTCGATGAAAACAACGATCAAACAAGTCTTAGGCACTAAAAAAAAAAAAAACAATAATTAACATCATGTTTCTTTCAATAACATTTTATTATTGTTTGAATGATATTTGCCGGCCAAAAAATATTTTCAAAGAAAAAACTTACTACACAAACATAACTATAAACAAAAAACTTAACGGACACTTGATAAAACACACTTTCTTCTTATTATTTTTTTAAATTGGCAAAATAATATTTGTTTTCATGGTAAATTGCAACTATTCATTTTTTAAAAGCATTGAAATGTTTGCAAAATAAACCAAAAAAAAAAAAAAATAACTATGACTATATTCTATTTAGAGGAAGAACAATCATGTGTCTATCCATCTAGGGGGGGGGGATCAAAACCATCTAATAAACCAAAATAAAAATTTACAACAAGGAAAAAAGTCTTGTTGTTCAAGAGTGATGCTGTGAAGATAAACATTTTTTCAAGCTGGTAATATGAGGAAAATATATTCCATTACATTTGCTGCAGAGTAAAATGTCAAATGCAAACAATGATAATTTAAAATTGATAACTTAATCTAAAACAAGCATTTTTTTTCCTATTATATTCTGATCTGTTGTGTAATATTTTTCGTTTACTATGAGCTGGGAATAACTCATGCAGAAAATTTCAAACTGTAGCTGATCACACTTTAAGGGACAGCAAAAACATGGCTGCTTGCTATTTTCTTCTGCAAGTTTAGGACTATCTTGCAAAATCTCTCCCCTCCCCCCAATTTATGAGTTCCCATAGATATTTAAATGCAGAGAGATACAGGAAAATTTATAAATCTCATTAAGAGTTTATGGCAAATGGCACTTAACTTTCAAAACCACAAGTGTGATTTTTTTTTTTTACAAAAATTTTTGAAAAAGGAAAAGCTGTTTATCTTGATTGTTAAAAAAGTGGTCTGCAAATGAATCCTTCCTGGAGCAAATTTCCGGATCTGGGACTGTATTTATATACTCAAAATGTATCTATTCATAACACCATTCAGTAACTTATTATGAATATATTGTATAAAATTATGGACAGCTGACGACTCTTAAATGCTAGTCTTAAATTATTATTCCCACCTTCCATTTATTACTGAAAATAAAAGCACTGCTTTGCTTGCCGATTTATTATGTTTTTTAAAAGAATTATGTATCATGTGCACATTTCTTTTAAAAAATTAGTAGTGAAAAATATTTGACAGATTAATATATTATCCTTCAATACAGAAGCAAATGTATAGGTTTAACTATTTAAACTTATTTTACTATATTTTTTATTACAAAACTGCATTTTTGATTGTGTTTTGCATTTTTCACAGAGACATTGGTTTTCAGTGTCTACAGAAATGTGGTATTTCTTGGTGCTTATGCTCAAAAATTACATTTTAATTGATTTTGCGTTTAACTTTTGCTTAGATGTTTTGGAAGATGATGAATGTGTTTTGGGTTTTGAACTGTCTGGGCGAAACTCTTCTGGCAAAAGAGTTGCTGGAATTTGTGGCTCCAGAGGCATGGCTACAGCAACTACTCTTCATCCTTTGCTAACTTTTGAAATTCCTGATCAGTGGACATTGGAGGAAGCAGCAACTGTACCAGTTGTTTATGCTACTTGCTTTTATGCCTTGTTTATCCGGGCCAAACTTCAACCCAGAGAAAGTATCTTAATCCACTCAGGAACTGGTGGTATTGGCTTAGCTGCTATCAACATTGCATTAAGTTTGAATTGTGAAATTTTTGTTACTGTGGGTAGGTATTTTTTCTTGAATTATGTAATAAACTGTTGCAAAATAATTGCATTTAAACTTTGAAAAATATGGAGTATTTTATAGAGCCGAAAGAGTTTTTCAAGTCCAGTCCATGTTATACTTAAAGTCACAAGGCTCTCCTTATAAATGTGAAAAATTTTCTTTGTCCAGCGCTCTAGACCCAAAATTTTCTTTTTTGCAACAATGTTAGTTTTTACACTGACCTCTTTTTCTTACTCCAACAAAACTACTTCGCATCCGGTATACCTTAAGCTGCTGACTCCCGAAGTAGTGAACAAAATCCCTTCAAAGACACTGAAAATTGATGCAGATGGTAGCAAAGGCAAAAAGAACATTCTCGTATCAGAGTTTTATCAAGTTCGATAATAAATCAGTACAAATCAGCAAAAGAAACCCTCACTACTGTGCTGTCATCCATTCTGAAATGAACGCTACTGAAGAGGCTCTCAAATTCTGCAAATCTTCTAAACTAAATACTGATGTATGGATTAGGAGCAACAGCAAAAAGCTCCATTCAACATCTTGCTAACTGGTGGAAATATGGTGACTATACAACAGACAAATGGTCAAAAAGTTAAGTATTGTATGCTTATTAAAATAAAGGTTTCTTCTAATGGAAGAGTAACAAAATTGCAGACCAGCTGGCAAAAAAAAGACAGTTTAGAATCAAAACAGGCTTTAGATCCTTTTGATGCTCGTGAACTTACTGAGGATGCAGATGGATGCAGATGACTTTAATAAAGACATCTGCATCCTCTGACTGGGGAGCCGCTTCTCCCCTTAGCGAGTATGAATGCAAGAACTCAGGTACCATTTTAGTCAAACTCGGTTGCAGAAAAATATGCACTGCACTTTCCAGGTTAAGAAGTAGCCACCTACTTTAGGGGAAATTTGAAACAGGACATAGGATCTTACCTCCCTGCCCTAAATGCAGCTTGTCCCTTCATGTATTTTAGATTGCCTAGGAATCTGTAAAGATTACCTGTTTTAATGACCAAATTTACATCTTTTTTCTCTTTTTAATAATGGTTTCATGGACTTGATGTGATGATACTGCCTAACAAGTGACCCAAGCAATATGTTTGTCGAAATCTATTCGCTTTGTGATTGGTAGATAACGAGCCATGTGATCCTTTGCTGCTTGGCCAATGAAATTCATTTGCTCTTATTAGATATTATCGCCTGCTCTTTTTTTTACATGTATAAAAATAATGGAGGTTTTTTTGTTATTAATATTTTTAAATGATAAATCTTTACTGATTGATATTTTTTATTCTTTTTTTTTTCCGGTAATGTTTTCTGAATTAGATATTGCAAGTTAATATTTTATTCTTTAACTTCGAAATCAAAGCTAGTGTCGTTTTGATTCGTTAAGCATTTTTAAATTAGATGCATTTTTCTTTGAAAAAGGGAGTTTTGACAGACAGTTGTTATCAGGATTTTTTTCTTACTTCATGAAATATGCTTGAAGCTTAGGTAAAATTGAGCATTAATTAACATTTTATTTGAAGAAAGAGAATACAGTCGGACCCCGATTTAACGAACCTTTATTTAACAAATTTTGCGATTTAGTGAATTTTTCTTTTTCCCCAAGTAAAATGAAGGCAAAAACCTCTATTTAACAAATAATAAAACCCGAATTAAGAAATTATTTTAATAGCCAAAAAAAAAATAGTTTTTTATTAATTTGAGTTTGGAAATACTGGATTGTTTTCCAAATGATATATCCATCTTGTCCGAAGCAGGGAAAGACTTTTTTTTCTGGAATCAGCAATTTTTGACAGAAGGACAAGGGGGGGGGGGCTACAAATAAATAGCGATTATGATGCAGAAAGCGAAGATGAAACTCCCATTAAAACTTACTTTTTCTAATACTTTACATGTCCTGGAAACTAAAATCTTATCTCATGCAGCAGGCTGTATATGACACAGTCTTTTTTTTCTCTCCATAGAGTTGAAAGAGAACTATTTCAAGGTTAATTATCAAGCTAATTGTCAAACACCTATTACTCAGTACTTTAAAATTTCAAATTAACTAGTGTGTAATAAATCACGGAATGCTGAATAAAAAGTGTACACTTTCTAATTTTGGCTATTTTTATGCAATTGCTTATCAGATAAGAAAAGTGATTTTTTTTTTTTTTTTTTTTTTTGCATCCCAATATTAAGAATAACCCCGATTTAATGTATAAAAGTTTCAGTCCCTATAATTTCGTTAAATCGAGGTCAGACTGTATTTCTTTTTATTTTCGAGTGAAAAAAAATTCACATTTGCTCAAAGAGCTCCCCCCCCCCCCATTTTATAGTACAAGCACAATGGGCAGGCACAGCTATTTTTTTTTAATAAGAATATGTTTATACAATATAGCATGATGAGGGAGGAAGTAAAGTAGTGACACTTTGTAACCTAGAGGGGAAGAGAGTCAAATATGGTGAATAAAAAGTACATATTTTAACTTGTAATAAATACGGCAATGAAAGCGTGGTAAATGATGATGGCATTCAAATTGGACCTTGTGTGCAATTCCAGTTACAACTTCTGTTCAGTAAAGCAATCTCCTACGCAACTAATCATTGCTTCCTCCCATTCAAACAATTGCATGGTTTTATCTCTTATCTGAATGCAAATCTTTTATATGACTTTAAATGCACCAACACAGTATACTTGATTGAATTCTTTCAGTATTCAATGTAAACCTTTTTTTTTTCCTGGAGCTGTGGCAATATTCTGTTGTTACTTATTGCTGTTATGTGCATTTCATACCTAATTGCAATCTTTTCTTCAAACAGGTAATGAACAAAAGAAAAATTATCTCCAACAAATGTTTCCTCAAATAAAGTCGCAAAACATTGGCTGCTCTAGGAATACATCATTTAAGGATTTGATCATGCAAAATACCAAAGGAAAAGGTTGTTATCTAGTTTTTTGTTGAAAGAAGTATTATGTTAATTTATGAAAAGCAATTCTTTTTAATAAAATAATTATATTCCTGCTTTCTGAACAATTATTATACCTCTCAGTAATTCTAGCTCTATTAAAATTGAAGCACCTAGAAGCAAAGAGGCATAAGTAAAATTAAAAATTTAGAGGTAACGAGTATATCAATGGTAAAAGAAAATTTCATCTATCTCGAGGCAAGAGATGGTACTAGTAGCTCTGGTGTAGATATTGCTTTACTGCATTATTTAAAAAAACTTTTGAATTGCTGCCTACTTTATGTTTTCACATGTTTTTCTCAAAACTTTAAAATGTTCACTTACACCTCTTTGCTTCTTACTGCACTGTTTTGTGTTTTGAAAATAGAGAGGTGGATTTAGAAACATGGTCTAGATTGGTAGTCTTGAGAGATAGAGTATTGATTAAGTATTTCTTAAAATGCTTACAATTTTTAAAGCTTTCTATTTACACTAAATTTTTCTTCAGAATTTTCTTTGTTGGATACGAAATTAAAATTTCTTACAAATGCAAAAAAAAAAAAGCATTAATCACAACTATTTGCAGTTGCTCACTACCTTGCTAAAACTTGGCTGCAGGTACACCTTAGATGTTTATTTTCATGCAGCAATGCATGATATTAAGCTGCATATGGTCTGAAGGTTTAGATCAAAAACAGGCTGTCCCTGAAAAGTTGCATTGAAATGAGAACAATCGTGCTCAGAACTCTACATTAGAAAAAGAAAAACATTCTTAAACCTCACATTAAAACAAGAATATCAGTCTCTGAAATCCATAACAGTAATTAGGTAACAGTTTTCAAGTAAAGTCAATTGTCCTTTTAAAAAATTGTCTTCTGGAATAGGAAATAGTCCCCACCCCCCCAAAAAAACCCTTTCAAAATAACATCAAAAGTCTGTAAAAATCCCATCAAAATTGGAATAACTGACCTACAATGTACCCCTTTGAATAAGGACAATATTCCCAAAATGGTTCCATTGAATAAAGAGATCAGCCTCTCAAAATCCACATTGCATCTACAATTCTTAAATAATGTGAACAGTAAATCTAAAAGTTCTGATTAGTTAAGTTGAGGTTTAAATAAAATTTCATCAATCATTTGTGCTGCTCCAAATAATAAGTATTGCGTCTCGACAAAAAGAATGAAAAGGAGAAATTTTTAAATCAACACCCCCCCCCCCTGCCCCGTTTACGCCCAAGCAAAAATCATAACAGATAATTTTATTTGCATATTTCTTTATGTTAATTATCTAGCGAATAATGTAAGTATGATTTAAAAATCAGATATCAACTAAATGTTTCCCCAACATTGAACAAAAATAGAGCACTTCTATAACGTGATCAGTAAGTACAAATATGAACTTCAAATTTAACAGCACATATTACTGTATGTTACATGTTCATTGATAACCAAACTCTTTCTGACTGATATTCATTATCTTATTTTCATTTTTAAAACACATTCAATGTTTTACTAATTTCACATCTGAGGCAGTGAGAAGCAAAGAAATGTAAGTGCCGAAATTTGGAGATAACCAGTCAGAATTCGCTGATATATATCATGATATATATCACGATATATATCCGATATTTATTTTGAAAATATTATGATATTTTGATATTTTCGATATTTATTTTTTCAACTACGGTATTTTCAATATAAAAATTATTTCAATCATATTAATATTGTTCATTTACAATTCAAAATAACCAAAAAGTTATGTACTATATTTTTATGATGCATTAATCCATCATTAATGTAACAAAATAATATAATATTCCTTTTTTTTAATTCATTTTCATAAAAGTATTAGTAATGTAACAATTTTAATTCATATTACAAGCGCCTAATTAACTATTGAACTTTAGTCGGAAAAAAAGAAAGTGTCTTATGACTGTGCACTGACTAATACATATTTTTTATGTCTGAATCATGTAACTGTAAAAGTAGCTAACAGAAGAAAATTGAGTCAAACAGCTAATGCTAAATTAACTCGATTAAAATCAATAGAAATGTTAAATGAAATATTAGATATAAATGATGAATGAAACTGTAATTTTAAGTCTACATATTGTAAAAACAATATAAGAAAAAAAAAATAGTGATTTGAGGATGCATTTACTATTTTGAAGACTTTAGTTTGTACTGATTGAAAATATCGGATATATATAAAAATATCTGACATATATCAAAATATTGGATATTTTCGAAAATATGATATTTTTGAACCCTGTAAACCAGTACAATTGGTAGGTAAACCTCTCCTCTGTCTTGGGGCAAGAGATAGTACTAGTAGTCCTGGTAGGTGCTGCCATACAGCATGATTTAGAAAAACTTCATTAAAAGCCTACCTAGTACCGCATCTTTAAACGTGTTTAACTCAAAACTTTAAAATGTCCACTTACATCCCTTTGCGTCTCATTGTCTCGATTATCATTTTCAGTTTTCTAATTCTTTATGTATGTTGAGCAATCCTTTATGCCTGTTTTGCTTAAATTGAGATTTAAAAATATGTGATGTTTTCTAAAGGTGTGAATGTTGTTTTGAATTCTCTTGCTGATGAAAAATTCCAAGCAAGTATCCAGTGTGTTGCTAAGCATGGCAGATTTATTGAGATTGGGAAATATGACTTGGCATTGGATCATTCTCTTGGTAAGACATTTTTCTTTGCAATATATGATATAAAGGTCTTTATATTGTATACGTTAAGCATTTAAAGTGATAATGAAGTCTTTTAAGTGTTCTAGTAATTTAACTCTAAAAATTTTAATTTCTTTAAGGTGTGCGCAGTAAAGACTTTTATTATAATCATTCTATCTAGAACTTCTAATTTTTATGAAATCAATAAATACTGTCATGCATTGTGTGCTGCTGAATTTCAAATTGATAGTAGTCTTATATAGTTTGAATATGAGCTTGTTATGTAGGCTTGCCAGACGGGACTGTCCCGGTTTTCAAACAAAATCAAGGTGTCCCGGCCGGTTTACTTCACGTCCCGGAAAAAGATAAATTTGATTACAAATGAACAAAAAGGTCTAAAATTAATTAACTGTGAAGGATTATTTAGGATAATTACTTTAGTATTTATAACATTGACTTGTAAAATCAATACTGGATTAGCTAGTGAGGTTTTGTACAACTAGATTTAAAACAAAAAAGACTTTCTAAAAAAAGTCCTATAAAATGAAACGTATCTCTAAATACTGGTTAATTTTGTATTCCTCAGTGAAAGTGTTTTTTCTGTCTAAAATAAATTTTAAATATTTACATCTTGGAAGTGAAATGTTCAAATTTTATCTGCTTGTATTTTTTTGTTATCCTTGTTTTAGGTTCATAATTAGTAACCATTTATTCATAGCATTGAAAATAAACTGCCATCCTATAAAACCCCCAAAAATCAGCCAGGGGTGTGTACCCCTTTGAATACTAGAGATGTTGGGGGGGGGGGGAGGTTGCATTCTGGTGTCCCAGTTGAACATTTCAGAAATCAGGCAAGCCTATTATTATGTACAGTGGCGCACACAAAAGGGATGTTCAGAGGGTCCCCCCCCCCCCTCCTGATCACCCTCATGTTTTTTATTTTGCGATTGATTATAATCTTATTTATGTACTAGTCAACTCACCACGTGCACTGGTAGGCCATAAGCCCATGTGACAACAAAGACAAAAATTTTTATATTACTCATAATACACAATAATACATGAGTAAGTAGAGCACATATTCTATCGATATAGAAAGAATCCAAATTGATTTTCATTGTAAAATTATGATTTTTGAATTATGTATTGTAAAAATTAATGATCAATATTGTGAAAGAAAACAAGTCACAGCATTGTCTTTTGGGCAAAATGTACATGAAAATTTCCACAAACAAAATGTTCTGGAAGTGAAAGAAGATTCTTGGTCTGTAGCAAATGCTCTGTCATTTTTTTAATTTTTTAATTATGGAAAAGTAAATACATAAACTCTCATGCCTTCTCGTAATTTAGTTAAGTATTTTCTAATAATACTTTATTTTATTAATAAATTCTAATTTATTTGTTTAATAATTTGTTTACTAATGTTTGGTTGTGTATACTGGTATGATACAAGAATGGTCGACTTTTAACGCCTGACCCCATTCTAACTCTGATCATGTATAATTAATGTTTATAAATCTAAATATTAGGGCTGGACCGATGGCATTTTTTGGCCGATGGGCCGATGCCGATTGTTGGCCGATTGCTTTTCTCCAAATGGCCGATGGCAAAAAAAAAAAATCTAACGGAAATAAATTGATAAGATTGTCAGGGACTTAAAGGATCATTTATTCATTTCACTTTACTTCCTTTCTACGAATAAGAAATTGAAATCACAAATAATAATAACAATAATAAGATTTAGACCTAAATTTCTATTTTACGATCACCCAATTTAAACTTCACAAGTTTTTTCGGCACATCTGTACATGCATATGTACCTAAGAACATATCGATGACCGAAATATCCATTTTGAAAACCTCCTCAGTTAATTATCGCAAGTTCTCTTGTGATGTCTTCATGCGCGTAAACTTGCGTCACTCAAAAACGTTATGAAATAGTAAGTTGAAAATTCATACATACGTAGTATGATCTAAAAGTTTGAGGACAAGTTGTATAAAACC
Source organism: Uloborus diversus (assembly GCF_026930045.1). Taxonomy (NCBI): domain Eukaryota; kingdom Metazoa; phylum Arthropoda; class Arachnida; order Araneae; family Uloboridae; genus Uloborus; species Uloborus diversus. Next base: position 124,807,323 of record NC_072736.1, read on the forward strand.
TTACCCTGAATAGTTCACATTACCGAAGAACATCTATCTACAAAATAGTTACTACCTTAAACGACTATGCACTTACTTCTGCCAACGTTCGTATAGTTTTTGAAACACTCTTGGCAGCCATTTTTCGCAACCTCCTGAAGGGTCTCTTACGCTGCTGCTTTAACTTAATCATGGGGAAGAAGGTGACTTTCATATTGAGGATGCACGGTTCGATTGGTAAATACTCTGATATGACAAACAAATAACATAACGTTTCGTCAGACTTAGCTTCGTGGGACTTTTACCTGTTCCCAGCAAAAAAAAAAAACATTTGCATGGACGTCGCTTTCTTCCGTCAGGAGAAGATAAAGCTGCATCATAGAAGGTTGCGAAAAATGGCTTCCAGGAGTGTTTCCAAAAGTTATATAAACACTGGCAGAAGTACATAGTCCTTCAAGGTGACCCTTTGAAGGTGGATGTGCTCTGTAATGTAAACTATTCTGGGTAAGGTCTTATTGAGCTTGTCCCCGATCCTTTGGATCATACTACGTACAATCTGTATAGGGTGTAAATATGCTTCTCTTTTTTTGACTGTTGTATGATGATAGAGAAAGAACAACAGCCAAAAAAAAAAAAGAAAGAAAGAAAAAAGGAAGAAAAACAAAAACATTGTTTAATAACCAATTGATTTTTTTTTTTTACTTGAACATATAACTAAGATTTCATTGTATATTTATCTAACAAAATGACACAAAAACCAGTTTTTTTGAACCGGTCTGCAAACCTTTTCAGGATTTAAAGGAACAAACTGAAAATTTCAGCGAAATTGGCCGTGTAGTTCTTGAGCTTTGCAAGTTTAAACACACAGACGGTTTTTAGAGACTTCATTTTATACTATGTAGAGATGTCTGGGGTTTGATTTATCTCTATCGAGTATAGATTGCAGAATGGTTTTTATATGAAAACTAACTACAGACAGGGTTAGAAATAAGAATTTAAATCTAGGTGTCATAATGGCACCTATCATAAGTTTCTAGGCATTAAAACAAACAACATAAATGTCGTTTTCAAGGAATTACACACACACATACATATCCAGAAAAAAAAAAACTCAATAGAAATATACCGTTGATAGCATACTTAAAAGGATCTGCGAAGTGCGAAAAAGATTTCTTGAAGTTTAAAAGAAATGATTGCATTTTAAAATTACTTCTACAAATTTGTCCTTAGGATCCATTATAGGTCTTAAGCGCTTGAGTCGGGGAAGAAGTGTATCAATTTGAAATGACATTTTAGGCTAAAATTTGGCCCCTAGGGGTGGAAATCTAGGCGTTAAATCAAACTGTTTACTTGCAAAAAAGCTACCCTTTCGTAACAGTGACTACAAAAACACGTAACGTAAAAAATTGCGACTGAGTAAGATTCAAACTGACTGTAAACATGAGCATTGATAAATTTTACTAGGCTCATCGACGTTTCTTTCAAGTTTGAAGCAACTGCAATGAGTTTCGGCTGTAATAATAACAAATTATCCTAATTATACCTGCCTCTTGCAGAATACTATCTCTCGTTCTTTAGTTTGAACTCCAGTTAAACTAGTGAATAAGATGAGTACAATTTCCGCTTCCATTCTCAGTTCGACATTTTCTCCGAATGATCAATCTATTAGCAAACTCCAATCAATTGTGTTTGAATTTAAAGGTCACTAGCTGCGCCATCGTTTGATTTTAACATCCTTTGTGAGGAGGGGCAAGACCCGACTAACTGAAATCGAGGCCCTAGGCCTTCTGAAGATCTATAGCGGAATGCAGTGTTGATTTACAGATTTGGGGTCCATTTCATTGCCTTTTTGGGGGCTTTTTAGAGAAAACCCGATCAAAAACAAAAAGGGAAGTGCACAACTGGAACATACGCACACCCCAAATGGAAAAATTTAACCTTCTACATCTTACCATTTTTGAGTTATGACTTATGAGAGATACATATGTACGTCCAGCTGCAAGAAACAAGGCAATAATTAACTTGTTTGGTACCTGAATGCAGTATTAAAATCTCTTTCAGGGGTGACTAAAATAGAAATTCATAGTGAGAAATTTAAGTAAATAATTTTATATGAAAACAATAACTCCCTTTACTTCGTATTAAAAAGTAAAGCAGCAAAGGTCTTTTTTTTTTCGAAAACATCGGCCAATTCCATCGGCTTTTCGACGTTTTTTAAGGCCGATGGGCCGATGTTTCCTTCAAATTAGCATTGGCCGCCGATGCCGATGGCTAAATTGTTGAACAATCGGCCCCGATGCATCGGTCAAGTCCTACTAAATATGTGCTCCAAGTTTTCTTTAAAAATACATTTACTCGATCATACAAAATTATAACTCATATGGGAAATATTTTAAATGAGTTTTTTCCATTTCAATGTTTTTCTTCAGTTCTTCCCGCTTTGGAAGAAACATGACAACTCTAATTTTTGTCATCAAAAAATTTTAGTTAGTGCTCATTTCGACTCCCATGGCGATTGAGATTGATGATTTGATGAAGATTTCACAAAGTCTTTTATCTTTTTCTAATAGTGATTACAGAAAATACTTAAATAAAACATTTTGGTTTTATATTTTGAAATTCTTGGAAAGTCATTTGGCAGAGTCATAACGCTCCTTAAAATCTGGATCATATGTTATTTAGCTGTTTAGTTTCTAGCACATTTCCCAATAGAAGTCACTTATATGCTTTGTGATTGCAATATGTTCATTGTGAAAAAAACAGTTACTATTTGTTTTTGAAGTCAATAAATAAATATATAAAGAAATAAAATTGAGGAATTAAATGTAATCTTACAAAATTTCTGAATATTTATCAAATTCTTTTATTGGATTCCCATTCATTTTATCGTTCATAATTTAAGCCATCGCGAACATACATAAATATTTATTACCTTTTTGTGTAGCTTCAATACCCACTATCAGTTATGTAACTTCAAACTAATTGCCTTGACATATTTGTACCATTCTGTTTACTGAGATCTCGTCAATTGCTTAATAAAGTATAGGACTTGAAATTTGGCATTCCAAAATTCAGCTAAACCTGAAATTAGGCATTTTTTATGAACCCCCTCGTATTTTTTTTTTTTAATTGAAAAAAGTGTGACATTTCTTTCGATTTAAAAAATATTTTACGAAAGACATAACTTTGTTTTCTGATGTAATAAACCACATTCCTTTGTTTACTGTTCACTCTACATGATAATTCTGTCTTTTCAGGTCTTAAACGCTTTTTAAAAAATATTTCATTTCATGGAGTCTTTTTGGATCAGTTGTTGGACAATGAAGAGTCCTCACAAAATATATTGCGTCAAATTTCACAATTAATCAAAGAAGGAATAAGAAATGGTGTGGTAAAGCCTTTAAAAAGAACTGTTTTTGAGAAGGATGAAGTTGAAGCTGCATTCAGATACATGGCTAGTGGAACACATATTGGTAAAGTTCTTTTGAAGGTAAATTACTTTTCATTATTTCAAGAAATAGTTAAAAGGCATGCTGAACCTTTACTTTGATTTTAATTATTTAATTCAGTTAGTTTTTCTTACATATGAAAATCATCAATGTCTGTTTGCTTTGTACAGAAAAATCTATCACAGATTAATTTACTTGTACCACCCAAAACTCATTAATTTGCTTGGATGTTTGGTAAAGCAAATTTTCTTGATTTAAAACATTTGCCAGTCACAATACATATAAATTAAGTGAAAATATTATGATAAAAAGCTTTTCTAATTCATTAGCATATTTTTTTAATTAAAAACATATGGTTTACTTCTTGATTTGATTTTTCAAGAATGCAATTCGCCTTCTATTAGATAGTGCAGTTTTTCAAGATTTGTAAATGTTTTAAATTTTATGTTGATTTTCTTACAAAAGACAACATTTAAAAAGTGATAATCAATTTGATACAGATGCAGGGCTGCCACTGACAACTAAAAAAGCGACTATTGCTACTGTTTTGAAGAGTTGCAGATTATGACGACTATTTTCGCATAAATTGGGACAGAAACAACTATTTTGTAAAAAAAAAAAAAACTGCTACTATTTGAGCCTAAAAGCGACTAAAATGTAAAAAATACAACGAATATAAAAAACTGGAAATGTGGAAAAAAAAAAGAGATTCAGCTTCAAGTTTTATTGGCCGAAATTTTCTAATTTCAAACTCACTTAGGTCTGCCAAATTACACAAAAAGTCGCCAAATGGGTTAGCAATGCCTTATTTATCGCCAAGAATAAGTAAAACAGTCCTTTTTTAATTTTTTTCTCCTGCCGCCATCAGGCACTTGATACATATTTCTTGCCAACAAGAAAAACAATTAACATTTATAACCTTATGAAGGAGAATATTAGTTTTGATTTTTGTAATTAGCAATTACAACCTCATACCTTGTACTTCCTGGTACAATAGGAAGTAGTTTTGATTTCACAAACAAATACACTTCATTTTCTTTTCAGAAAATTCTGATTCAACAGCAAAGCAAAGTTTAAAGGGGGAAAAAGCGACTTTATTAGATATTTTTAGTTTCTGTGGATCAGCGTTCCTTAAATTTTGTTCCGCAGACTCCAGGAGTTCCATAGAGATCAATAAAGGGTTCCACAAAACTCTCATTCTTAATTTCCTTTTCTTTTTAGAAAACTTAAAAAAGCTATCAATGAAGAGAACTTTCAGAACCTAAACTTTTTAAACTTTAAAATTTTGTTTTCAAAGTTGTTTTCAAATTTTATTTTTTGTTAATTTTTAAAATTACGTTTTGACAATAATTTTTTTTTTTTTTTTTTTTTGAAATAATTTTCACTTTGACTGTAAATTCCATTTCAAGAATGTTGCTTCAAACTATGCTACTTACAACAAAAACTGGAGTTTCAAGAAAAACTTGTTATTTAAAAGGTTCCACTCATTAAAAAAATTAAAAAATGTTGCTCTGGATCATAATATTCGGGCAAGCCTGCCATTTTTTCTCTGCTTAATGAACTCTGCAGCTGCAATATTCCAACGATGTCATTTAATGAACATTGAGCATTCAGCCTTTTTATCATTATGATTTTCATTATTCTGTAAATGTAAATAAAAATTGAGTATGTAAATGTAAAAAAAACTAACGATTGTTTTATCTGCAAAATGATGGTGAATTTAAAAACAGTTTCAAGCATCTTTCTTTTGTAATTTAAAAGTCTGATGCTCCATATAAAATACTACACTGTGTTTTCAAGGCTTACTTCCTTATGTAGTTCTTAACTTGTTTCACATTTGTAAGTACATTTAAACTCTATTAATAGTGAAAAGGTTTGGGGGATGACTTAATTTTTTTCAATCACACTCGTACTAATTACCATTGCAATTATATGGGTGTGAATATTAGCTTTATGTTACTTATTGAACATACATCATTCAGTCTTTTTTTCTTTTATTATTTTCATTTTACTATAAAAGTAAATAAAACTTAAATGTGTCAGTGTAAATAAAAGCTTTTGATTTCTTTATAGTTATAAGTGATTGTGAATTTGACAACAGCGTTTAGGGATTTTTTTTTAATTTTTTTTATTTAAAAGTGAAAACTAATGTGTGTTAGCAATGTTTTGAAACAGAAAAGTCTTTACCTGCAGGTAGATATATGGTAGAATTTGCTTTGTTTAATGGGTATACAGAATTGTAGGGATGATAAGTTACTTCATTAAGACAGAAGTGGCTGATTAGTACTTGAAAGAGTTTTTTTTTAACTTATGTTTTGAGACATTTCAAAAAATTAAATGCCGGCTGTAATGTTTTCATTGCCTTATAGTTACTTCTAATATATGCACAACTTTGACAACCTTATACAGGGGGGATTGTGTTCCGGTATTTTACCGGATTTCCGGTATTTACATCTTGATTTCCGGTATCTTCATCTTCGAAAATACCGGAACCGTCCTATATTTTCAGAAAAACCCACTTTTGTAAAATTTAGGTCGATGTTTAATAAAACGCCGAAAGTCCAAATGGAAGAAGTTTCGTTTGATATAAAGCGTAAGCTACCATCATGTTTTGCAATCTCTATGGTAATTGTTGAAGAACAGCTGGGGTGAGAGATGGAATAAAGGCTAGATAAGAAGAGAAAGGAGCGTTACTTGATATTTTTCCCCTTAATATTTTCTTTTCAAGATGTCTAATATCGTTTCTCTGTTGCATATCTTAATATGCAGATGATGTAACTAAGGTTGCCCATTCCCCCCGACTGCGATGGCAACCCTCAATTTTACTAAGTCCCCTTTTCCCTCAAGAATTGCCACCCACTAATAAAAAGACTTAAATTCTTCTAAATTAATTTCTCCAAAAGTTTCTGTGGTATAATCTGCTTCATGACCCCCCCCCCCCCTCCCCTCCCGACACAAACACATGAAAATCCTTGCTATAACTATATTATTAGATTAAATTGCTAAAATATTTATTCACCAAGATGGCCTATGGCTTTTCTCTGTTGTAGATGCTTATGTAATAGGCTTTACAGTCCCCCCCCCCATTAAATGTTGAATTTGACGACTTATATGTATCAAAACTATCTATTTGGAGAGCGATATATTGTGGCATTAAAATTCGGATATCGCCTACCCTATTGCGCAGTGATCATAATACATTCTGCCCCTTTTGCCCCAAACTTATTTAATTCTGAAATATTTATGCACTTTTAGAAAATGAATGTAATAAATGGTTAAGGATTCAGATACAATGGAGGAAAATAAAACATTCTTTGAAAAATTTTTAGAAATGAGAAAAATTAAAAGAATTTAATTCTCTCCATGCACATGGACATATTAAGTCCAATGAAAACTTCGAGTTTTAGCCCCAACAAATAATTATGTATATAAATAATGTGTACATACACGTAATGTGTATATGTATGACCATCAAAACACTTTTTCTTCTTGGGAAAAAAGTTCAGGTATTTTTTCATGGAGTCACAATCACCCCTGCTTATAATTGAAATAAGATTGATATGAAACCATGTCAGGAACACCATTTGTGTGTAATTGGAGAGAGCATTACTTGTCCCAGGTGAGCCCGCTTAGATATCAAACAGTTGAGATATGACTATTCATCAAAGAAAATATAGTATGATTTATATTAATGCTATTAAAAAAAAATGGGAGACTATTTAAGGTACTATTTTCCATGTTCAACGACTATTTTGCAGACTTTTTTCATTTAAGAGATTACTAAAACAACTATTTTTTGGGCCATAACTCAGTGGCTGCCCTGCAAATGCAAGAGCACCGCAAAGCTACTTTTTTTTGGCTGAATGGAACTCCAAATTTTGCCGAATGATGATAATTTTACAGACAAAATTTGCTGAATTACCATAATCCAAATTTTGCTGAATCCTCATTCACATTTTGCCATATGATAATACAGTAGAGTCTCGAAAATTCGTTTAGGGTTAATTAAAACATAAATTTATGTTGATGTTTGAGTGATAAATTTTTCAAAGAGACAATATTTCCTTTTCAGAGCGTAAGAAAGTAAACTGCGTATGTTCTTATGTAGTCTAAAGAATCTTTCGGATAATCTGAGTTTCCTGTAATCCGAGGTGGCGCAAGCCCCAATTAACTCGTATTTTGGAGACTTTACTGTAATTTTGCCAAATCCTCCAACAAAATTTGGTAAATAAGGAAATTTTTGGAAAGTCATGCTGAACTCCCGTGACCTCCTTTCAGGGCACTCCTAATTAGATTCCTTACATTGCTTATGACAAAATACAAAATCACAATTGCTTTTGTCTATTCCTAATGGATTCCCTGCATAAGAAAGTACAGTTTGATTTATTATTCTTTAACGCACAATAAACTTTTTTCAATGTTTTCCTTTTTAAGCTTCATACTAGATTTAGTTTAAAAGAAATTTGATATGTTGGCACTTTTGTTGTTTTATTTTAATCATTTATTACTTAAACCAATTTGAATTTTCAGATTCGTAATGAAGAACCAGAAAAAAATTCTGTACCCCAGATCTTGAAACTACCAGCCATCCCAATGACATACTTTTACTCTCATAAAGTTTACATTATAATTGGTGGCCTTGGCGGATTTGGTGTAGAGCTAACTAAGTGGCTTACAAGGAGAGGAGCAAGAAATATCGTACTAACATCAAGGTACGGAGCAAGAACACCTTATCATAACTTGTGCCTCAAACGATGGAAGAGTGAAGGCTTCAATGTATCTGTCTTTACTTTGAATGCATCTATAAAAGATGAAGCTAAAATGTTGCTGCAAGAAGCTTCAAAAATAGGGCCAGTTGGTGGAATTTTTAATTCGGCTGTGGTAAGTTGGCAAAGGTAGTGAATGTTCTATGTGTAGTGCTTAGTTGATTTTACTAAAAACTGTAAGTTGCAAATGCTATTTTTTAAAAATCTAACTTTTTTTGTGCTTTCATTTTAAATATCCATTGTTTTATTTTCCCATATTGTATTATTAATATCTGTCCATGACCATGACATTTTATTGTTCTTATTTCTTTTTTTCGTGTTAAATATTTGATACATGACAGTAAACTAAACCACTGTAATGACATGGCACTAAATGAAGTTTCACATGAGAGTAAGATCCTGATTTAACACATTATTGAGTTTAAAGTGTTATAGTTAACTTATTTACTAAATTAATTGTACACAAAATCAATTATAGTGTTGCATATATAACTAGTTATATCGACATGCTTGAAAATTGCCGTAGTCTCTTATTGCACTTCACATCAAATGGTGCGAACCAAAAATATAGTGTCATGTTGCTAATTTAATAATCTTCATAATAAGCGTTAAAGTAACTTGAAAAAATAAGCATATTTTTGAACTAATTGTGATTATAAACTTAATTTTCATTGATAATGGAAGCCGAAGAACATTAACCAACGTCACAACGTAACTATTTACATATTTGTGAATGCCGCTATGGGAGAAAGTAGCGGGACATCTAGGGAGGCCATTGGAGTATCCAAAGCAAACTATGGGTGGATGCTCACAATTGCAGGAGAGATCAGGGGCTCTTACAAAGAGTGCTGTCCAACTGACCGTCTTTTTTGACGTATGAATTCCGCTACTTGATGAATTCCATGAGCACAGGGGAATAATTAACTCTGATGTGTAATATGAGACACTGCAAAGCCTATGCAGGCTTTTCAAGAACAAAAGACCAGCATTACTCACAAAGAGTGGTTCTGCTCCATGGTGACACGTGTCCACAAGTCTCCAGGGTCACCCAGATGGCACTAGCCAAGTTCATGTGGGAGCAGCTTGACCATCCCCCCCTATGCCCCAGACATGTCCCACTGCAATTTCCATGTGTTTGATCTTTTGAAACAGCATTTGAAAGGAAATGCTTCAACTCGGACTTTAAATTCAAGGAAACTGATGGATTGGGTCTTGTCATAGCCACAGAAATTTCTAGAACAAGGAATCCTTTTGTTTGTGAATCAGTGGGATCGTGGTGCTCAGGCCAATGGTGCATACTTTAAATAGTCTTCATTTAGACCCACAGTATTGTTTGGTACCTTTTCATTTGAACACCCCTTATATTAATAGCTTACTGTTTAAAAATTCTGCTCATTTATTCTTATAAAATACTTTCTTAAACTAGTGTTTCATGTTTCGCAGCTGATTAGCTGTTTTGGTTCCTAGTTTACTTTTATAAACAACATGTTGAGGACATTTGCAAAAATATTTGAATAAATCTACAAACTATTGCACAATAAAACACAACTTAATCAGGACATCGGGAAAACTTTTTAGAGGTTTTCCTTATTATTTTTAAATTTGGGATTTTAAAATGAACGAAACTGGTTTGCCTTTTAAGAGGAAAAATGATACATATTTTTGGTTTAGAGAATATTCATTTGTAAAAAGTTAGTTTGGTGATTTCCTGTTACTCGGGCAGCATAATGATTCTGTTTTCAAACATGCAATGTCACTGCAAATAATTTCTGTAGAAAAAAATGAACTTATTTGTCCCTTTTTATGTGCTATATAATTCATTGCATGTTTTTAAAATTTTTCGTTAGGTCTTGAAAGATGCTTTCCTAGAGAATCAGACAGCAGACAACTTTAAAGAAGTATGTTTACCAAAGGCAGTGGCAACCCGAAATTTAGATGAGTTGTCCCGGCATATGTGTCCTTCTCTTGACTATTTTATTTGTTTTTCATCAATAAGCTGTGGGAAAGGTAATGCTGGTCAAACAAACTATGGTTATGCAAATTCAGTTATGGAAAGAGTTTGCGAACAGAGGAGAGCCGCAGGATTACACGGTAATGCTTCTAATTTTAGTTTAACTTAACATTTTCATGAAAATATCTTTCATATATGCAATACACCAACAGCCCAGTTATCCCATTCAGAGAATAGAATAACCAGGTTGTTGGTAAATTGCATACTAGTTCTACCTTAGCCCTGGCTTAGGAGCGGTAACTTACTGCTTAATACCCAAACTTGCTTCGCCTTCAATTTATAAGTTGAACCGCACCATGTCTGTGGATTCTCGCTGATGAGATAAATTCACTTTATCTACCAGTGTGTTGCCACTCTCAGCTTCAATGAGATGACATCTGCCTCCAGTTTGGTTATTCTCTATTCCAGACTGATGATTTCAAACAAGGACAAAGCTGCAGTTTCTGCATGGGAGACCAGGCTATCAGTATGTTCAGGGCCAGATTTAGGGGAGGGCAGGCGGGGCTACCACCCGGGGGCCTCCACAACAAAGGGGTCCCCCACAATAAAATTTTTACAAAATATCCTAACTTTCATGGGACAGCAAATTTTACGTTTTTTCTCCCAGACATTTTTTTTTTTTTTTTGTATTTCTACAAAGAATGCTTGCACAAAAATAATAATATTATCGATATATCAGAAAGCCCTGATTGCAAGTATCCATTTACTATCAATTTTTTATTTGATCGAGCATTTTACTGGCTATATATAGATATATATATATAATTCATTTAATTTGTAATTTGTACCTATGAGTTAAAGAAAATCAAGTAAGTAAAAAAAAATCCAAAAAATGGTTAACTTTGCAGGTCATCCTTACAACTTCTCGCTTCTTGAGCTCAAAAATTTCAAAATTATTTGACACAATGACTTGAATTGAAATTTTTTAACAAAAATATCTATTGAACATGTCGATTTTCTCCCGTTACCCCCCTTTTTTTTTGACATTTTTTAATAATAACAAAGAATTCTGAATTAATCATTAAAAATCTGTTATAATTTTCTATTAGCAATAGATTGCATGAGGGCACTCTTTTTTTTTTCTTTTACCAAAGAAAGGATTTAGCCCTTTAAGTTGGTGAAACGCCTATAATATATCGCTTGAAATTTATTATATACTGAATGTATTAAGGTTACAAGAAATGAAAAGCAAAATGTTAGTGTTCTTACTGTTACAAAAATCAATTTCGAAAATGCCGTTTACAAAACTCGCAATCATAAAAATAGTCAAATGTCACACATGATTTAGTAAATAATACATCTGTGATCCTTAAATTAATTCATTAGTTTTTTTCTCATGGTTATTTATTAACTTTTAAAATGAAATGTATGTTTATATATAAATAAGAAGCAGTAATTTTAAGTCTATAAATTATAATAATAATATAAAAAAAGAAATAGCAGTAACTTCAGGATATATTTACTATTAAAGTGCTGATTGAAAATATCGGATATATACATATGTATCAAAATATTCGGATATATATTAAAGTATCTGATATTTTCGGAAACATGATCTTCTTGAACCCTGATTAGAGGCTTCCATTGCTTCATTGCCCCGAAGCCTCCACACTTCCAAATCCGGCCCTGAGTATGTTGCATACATTTTTGCCTTAGCCCTGGTTAGAGGTGGTTAATTACTGCTTAATATCTTTCATAGTGAAATTTTCCTTTAAACTTCATAAGTTTTTAGATTACAAAATATGAATTGGATCTTTTTCTAGAATTGATTTTTAAAAATGGCTTGGTAAAATTCAGATGATCTCCTCTTACCTCTTTTTATTAAATAATATATTTCTCATTTAAATATTATTTACTAAAATTACAATATAATTATAAATATATTTAATGAAGACGAATGGAAATATCAATTATTAGGATCAAGTGGGTATAATTAAAAAGAGTATGAAAAAGAGACGTGTAGAAAGATGCTGTTCCAATGGTTTCAAAGTTTGGCTAATCGTTAAAATTTATTCTTAAATTTAGTATTTTTTCTTCTGTTTAATGAATTTAATGTTACTTCTGGTGACTTATTTCCATGTTTCCATTTTTAGGGTTAGCGGTTCAATGGGGCATTATTGGAGATGTAGGTGTTGTGCATAGGCATATGGGAGAAGATGCCAGGATTGCAGGTGTATGTGCTCAAAGTGTGAAGTCTTGTTTAAATACACTGGACACCTTTTGCCAACTGGAAAACCCTGTATTGAGTAGCTATGTTATAGCTGATTCGTCGAAAAAAAAGGATGGTCAAGTAGATACCTTGCATCAGTTAGCTAAAATATTTGGTAAGTACTCTTACAAGGAGAGGTTACGGTCTCGGAAATTCAGATCGGGATGAGATTTGGCATATTAGTAGTATCCCTTAAGGGTACTCTCAGGGTAAAGTAATAAAGCGCACTAGCCATAAAATTCCGAGAAAACAGCCTTTAAAGATTTACGCGCAACTTATTAACTAGTAGAGATTGTTCGTAAACAAGCGCCCGGTGGTCATGTGGGCAGCGCGCTGGGGTTCCATGCGGTCAATCCGGGTTCAAATCCACTGCGAGTTTTTTCATTTTTGTTCATTTATAAAGTGACTATTACCGCTTTTTGCAGTTTGCAAAACTCTATTTACTATTCTCACAAACAAGTGATTACACATTTTTAGATATTATAAACTTTGACGAAGTAAATGATTTTTGCAATAAAAACATAATCAGTTTCTTTGTGGATGAGTAAGAATGTTGTTTTATTGCATATAAGCAGGTAGTCAAATTTTAAAAAAACCTAACCGTACTTATCGAGCAATGGTTTTGCTCCTTGATTCTGTTATTTGTAAATTTATCGTCTGCTGTATTTTTCATTGAATATTCAACTCTTTATTTTCCATCTATTATTGTTTGCAATGTTCATATTTGTTTTCATCATTAAATTTATTTATCGTCTGTACTGTATATTAGACTGGAACATTCTATACCGTGAAAAAGGATTTCAGTCTTTAAAATATTGTGAATCGAAATGGTCGGTTATTGAAGTAATCCTGAAACAAATAAAATCTGTTGGCAAAATGGATCAAAATTCATTGCACAAGGAATTGTTGAAGCAGAGATTAAAAGATGCGATCGTTTATTACGAGAGCTTGCTTACTGAAAACCATTTGATTGCAGCAGAATCATCAAGTTCAATTTCTCATGAAGCAGTGTTAATGGGCGAAGAAATTTATGAACGTACTATGGATATGCTGGTTAAAAAAATATTTGTAACTGATGACGAACTTGCTCATGAAAATGAAAACTGTGAGGAGGAACCTTTTGAGCAAGTCGAAATTCAAAGCTCATCAGCTGAATACGAACCAAAAGAGAAAAAAAGAAGAGAGGTAGAGCATCTTCCTTTGGATTACAAAATTAAAGTTGTGAACATAGCAACGGCTCACCCCTCATGGAATCTACAAACCTTACAAAAAAAAGGTTAAAAAAAATGAATATTTATCGCAATGGGAGAAAGAAATAAAAAATGGAGGAAATCTATTAGATCAATACGATGTAATCAATTCTTGGACATATGATCGTTTTCTAGAAGCTCGAGAGAATTATCAACAAGTTACTACTCGGAACTTGCAACAGTGGGCTTTAGCAGCAGCACGACAGTTTACAGATTTTGAATTTAAAACATCTGACAGTTGGGTAAAAAAATTTCAAAAGGAAGCATGCCATTCGTCAGCGAAAAGTCACAAAATTTGTTTCAAAAAGAGAAACTGCGACGATCGAAGAAACTTTGGCTTCTGCAGACACTTTTGTAATCCAGACGTTAAAGTTGATACCGAATTTCAAAAACGATTATGTTATCAATGCTGACCAAACTGGTAAGTAATTAAAAACTTATTTTACAATCTTCAGACCAAGGGCGGATCCAGCTTCTGGTTTAGGAGGAGGTCATTTTCGGAAAGGGAGGGGTAAAAGGGTAATTTTTGTGCGAAATGGGAAATTTTTTTTCAAAATATGTCCCAAAAATGCAATTTTATTCTATATTTGGTCATTTAAAAGATGGGTCATGACCCCCCCCCCCCCCCCTACAACCCTCTCTCTGGATCCGCGCCTGATTTTGACAAAATATTTTAATTCCCATTTCCTTTTTCCAGGATGTCAGTATCAGTCGGCGTACAACAGGACTTTGGCTCGAAAGGGAAGTAAAACTATTTTCGTCAAAAGGCACGACATGAATAGAGTAATGCATTCATATACAGCTCAATATTCTTTTACCCTGTCTGGAAAAGTTCTGCCCTTTGTATTTGTTTTTTTACAAAAAGCAACTGGTATTTTTGGCCCCCGAATTCAAAAAACAATTGATAAATACTAACAAAAATATAAAAATGTCATAATAACATCTTCGAAATCAGGAAAGGTAACGACAAGACTATACATCGAATTTTTAAACCGTTTGCTTGAAGTTTTATGTGGGAAAGGAAGAATTTCTATTGATTATCGACTCTTCGGGAGGACAAACAAAACCTGAACTATACGACCAAATTTTCCAGGATGATGAAAAATCTCCAACTTTTCAGTTAAAGGGATTCCACCAAAATGTACTCCACTTTTTCAACCTTGCGACGTCTATTTTTATAGACAGGTAAAGAATTTAGTAAAAAATATACATAATTGCGCGTTTCTCGTTGAAAATAATAGAGAAATAAATGCCCGTGAAGACTGCATAAAAATACAATCAATTGTCCATCAACTGTCATCGCCAATTTTTGATAAAATGATTCGATATACCTGGTATACTTCTAAACATTCTGACAAAAGAGAAATTTTCCTGAATGTAAATGAAGTATGTTTTCCAACGACTCTTTCACAAAAAAGTTGATCCTGTAAGCAATCTTCCTTTATAAATTGTGCGAGATATCAAAACAGTTTTTGTTTTCCATGTTTTTATGATAAATATCATTCTGGTGTATGTATATAAATAACAACTATATTGTTAAAAATCATCTATAAATTAAGCTCCACAGTAATTTTGTAGCCGTTGTAATTCAAATTTTAACTTGTATCAATTTAATTTATCTCCATTTTCTCTATTCAAGTGCTTTACGTGTTTAAAAATTTCGCATTATCTTCAATTCAAATTGTACAAAGCTGTAACAGTTACTTTATAAATGAACAAAAAAAAAAAAAAAAAAAACACTCGCAGTGGATTTGAACCCGGATCGACAGCATGGAAGCCCAGCGCGCTGCCCACATGACCGCCGGGCGCTTGGTTACGGACAATCTCTACTAGTTAATAAGTTGCGCGTAAATCTTTAAAGGCTGTTTTCTCGGAATTTTATGGCTAGTGCGCTTTATTACTTTACCCTGAGAGTACCCTTAAGGGATACTACTAATCTGCCAAATCTCATCCCGATCTGAATTTCCGAGACCGTAACCTCTCCTTGTTAGTGTAATCATCCACCACTTATGTCATTAAAAAAATAGATTTTTTGATTATATTAATTTTATTATTTAAAATAGAAGATTGTTTTTGGTCTGGTCTGATCCTTTTTCACAGAAAAAAAAATGTTTTCAAAAAAAGAAAACACTTATTTTGAAAAAAGCGTTTTTACTAAAGTTAAATGCACATAAAGCCACATTGGTTGAAAAATGAAGGGAACTGGTTCGTATTTAATTGGAAAATCACTTTACTGATCCAGCAATGGTGGATCGATCAGTGTGTGTCAATTCCCCTTAAAAAGAACATTTGCACTACAGAAACTTGAAATATGCCAATTTGTCTGGAATATTGTCTACAATTTTCACCCTTTGATGAAGTCATATGTGTGCAAAACCTGCAGTGTCCCCCCCCCCTTTTTTTGTCATGACTACAACTTTATATATTATACAACTTTATACATACAGCATTTTTATACAAACCTGAGAAAAAAAAACCTGCTTTGTTTTTATCACCAGAAATGGTATTGTCACACATACATCATGTTAGAATATGCAAATTCTTGATTTTAGTACATATACTGAGGGGGGTTTTTTTGGGGGGGGGTAGCCATTTATGTATGCATTATGTATGTGACAGTATATTTTCATTATTTTAATTTTAAACCTATGGGTCTGTGAGTAGCATTATACTATTCCTTAAAGTATGAATCTTATTTACGTGCGACCTGATTTCAATTTATTCGTGATGCATTTATTTCCAATGTATAATATCTGAATTAATAGTTCATTTGATTTTTTAAAATTATTTTGAATGTTATGGAGTTGAAAATTTATTTTTAATAATGTTCAAATGTATATTTCTGTAACCTTTTTTTTGTCCTATAAAACATCTTTATTCCTCTGTCTTATTTTTATTCTCCTTGACTAAAAACTGCCTTCCATTTCAATTTTCATTCAATGATTGAAATGAGCGCATTGACCAGTCAAAACTACACACTTTGCCAGTTTTATATCTCAATATGGACAGATGCAGAGAACCAACATTTTCAGAACATTGTTGTTAATTTGTTCCTAATCCCACTTGTCTAAAAGAAAACCGGAGTAATAAATACTCAGAGAATAAGTGTGAAAATATTTTTAATTACACCTATAAAAATTTATTTTTAAATTTGTTTTTCATTTTAGGCTTGAGTGATCCTTCTGAATTTAACCCTTATCGCAGTTTTGGAGAAATGGGACTTGATTCTATGATCGGAATTGAAGTGAAACACCTGCTGGAAACCACATATGATATTTCTCTGACAATGCAAGAAATTCAAGACCTCAAAATTAATGATGTGAAAGTGATCATTGAAAAAGCCGAAAGCGAGAGTGCTAACAAAAATGAAAGAGCATCGGCTTTACTAACAACTTCGACCATCAAGTTGCCTGAATTTATTTGTTGCGATCACCCAGTTGTCCCTCTTAATACGTCCTCTAATGGAACTCCAGTATTTATTGTCAATATTGATGATGCACCTATTTCAAATTTGTCTCAATTGGGAAAAGTTCTCACAATACCAGCTTTTGCATTAGTTTGGTGTAAAGACAGTCCAACCAACAACTTGGAAACTTTAGCTGCATGGTATTTAAAAGTGAGTGGAACTTTTTTTTTTGTATGTTTAATATTAAAATTAAATGCACAAAGGTTTTTATGAAATTTACGAAACTGTTTTGTGCTAAGTACACTGCTCCAAACAATTAAAGGATATTGAGTTTTTGGGTTGATCTTGAATCTGGAAATCTTTTTGGATTATTGATACATTATCGACAGATGTAGTAAACTATGTGGGACAAAAATTTTAGAAAAAACTACTTTTTTTAAAACTTTTGGGTACGAAAGGCAAAAAACGCACTTTGTTCAAATGAGAAAAGCGAATAAAAATTTGAGTTTCCTTAAAAGAAAATCGCTTCTAGTAGGGGGTATTGTAACTCTGAATGGCCAGCAATGTAAAACATCTCTGAGGCATGTAATCAATGAGGCTGTTAATTAGGGGCTAGGGTAATCTGTTCCAGTCCTCCTGAAGAGCTCTTTCCAGTTCTTGGAGAGTTTGTGGAGGTAGTAGGCGTCCAGAAACTCATTGCCTAGAATGTCCCAAACATGTTCTATTGGGTTCATATCTGGAGAACATGTTGGCCATTCCATTCATATGATTTCCTCCTCTAAAAGAAAATCACTCATCAAGTTAGAATGATGTGGTCTGCAATCGCCGTCCATTAACATGAAGTTACCTCCAATCGCTGCAGATTAAGAGAGTATAATAGGTCTGAGGATCTCATCTCTACTTTGACGACCAGGTAGAGTTAAATTCGGAATGACATGCAGATTGGTGCGCCCTTCAATGGCCATGCCAGTCTCACCACCACCACCACCAAATCTGACACTTTCTGGCACAAGCGCTGGACTGTTTCTAGTGCCACGCTCCCTCCAGATGGAAATACGCCATTATTCAGGATAAGGACAAGAACAGAACTCGTCAGAGAAAAAAACATTGCTCCATTCATTTCTTCCCCAATTCACATGTTCTGTTACTCACTCCCTGTAGCGCGACGATGCGTCGCAGCTAATGTGACACTTACCATTGGTCGACGAGCGTACAGACTTACAGCGTGAAGGCGTTTTCGTAGAGTTTGGGTCAAAATTGTGGTGCCAGTACATGAGCAAAGGTGTCCTTGTAGTGGAGTGGCATTCATACTTCGGTGCCTCCGAGCAGTTAAAGCTAAGAAACGGTCTTCATTGAGCATTGTTGACCATCTACAACCTTGCCCTGATGTTCGGCCAGCATTTCCAGTCTCTAAAAAACATTTCCATATCCTAGAAATCACACTTTGCAAAACTCCAATAGGTTTTGCTGCCTTGGCTTGTGTTTGGCTCCCCTATAGCCTGCCAACCACTTTAGAAGCTTCTGATTCCATTAAATGAGTTTGTTGAGGCATCGCACTTATCGAAACAACGGGCTTACTGAACATCAATCATTCTTTTCTGCTTTGTCTTACAATAAGTTAAGAGCGAAATCTCATTCGCCGCCAACAAAACCTTGTCTTTGATGTCAAACTCAAAATTTGCAAACTGCGATGTTTGAAATTGAGAAAAACTTGCATTTGTAACCCCCTTCCTCGATTCTAGGCCAAAAAATATTTGCTAATACCTTTTTTTGTACAAAGACTTACAATATCCTTTAATTGTTTTGAGCAGTGTATTAGCTTCTTAAAACCCAAAGTGTGTATTAAATTAATATTCTTTATTATAAAGAAAAATATTTCTTGATCAATTCAGAAGTTTTATGTTTCTTAAAAAGATTGTTTTTATAAATGTGTTTTGAAAATATTTCTGAATATATCATTAAAATTGTACAATAATCTTTTATTCTTTATTTTAAAGTCTAATAGACTATTTAAATTATTATATTTATTTAATAGTCTTTTATTTTAAATTTTATGCTAATAATCAAACATTTTACCACTTTAATGCTCAATAATTAAGATTTGTTGCTCAAACATTAATAAATTTCTAATGACAACTTGTGATAGAAGAATTGTAAAGTTTTGTTTTATAGGACTAATTTTTTTCCAATGAACTGAAAAAAAAAACTGTAATAAACTGGAATAATGCATAATGCAATACTGTACAAGTTAATTACATGAACTACATAACATGTACTATGATGGCTTTTACTATGTACATTAAAATTTACACTACATACAAAAAACAGGATTAGAATCTTACAAAACTGCTCACATCAACTTTTTGACTGCTTTATATATTAGTGTCATTGCCAAAGTGATATCTTGGAAAATAAACAACTTTCCCAGTTACTGTTAATTTACACTGATGTATTACAAAACCATCTTTTTAAAAATATTTGAAAATCATGCAAAAGAAAAACAGCAATGTAAAAAAAAAAACGAATCCAGTCTTTTGGGCTTCTTTCTGACTTGAGGTGGATTAAGATGGACTATTTTGGGACTTAAGAAGGAAGGTGTTTGATTAGATGCCTCTGTTTATAATACTTGGTTTTTCTGAGACGACTTGAGATTCCACTTCTACTGAGGTGGAAACAACTACCACATCAACATTTGAAGATGATTTTGTTGGCACATCAGACAAAATAAGATCTTTTTCAATATCTAATGTATGATAATACTTGAAGCTGTTGTGGAGAACATTTGTATGACTTCTACCCACTTTGAAAACTATCCACAATATATTCACTTCCAGATTTGATTGCATTGAATATCTATGCTCCTCAATTAAACGATATTCTAGATTTAACAATAACTTTTTCCAGTCCCTTTTCATTCGTTAAATCGGGGTTACACTGCATTTTAATGAGTTAAGTATTATTAAAAATATGAATGAACAGGCATACTTATTGTAGTATCGTATATTTTATAATCAAATTATACTCCATAATGTGTAACAGTTTCTGCTTTTGAAATTGGTTTAACCAAACAAACTATTATTTTAGGAAATAGAATTATATTGATTGTAAATATTTAGCTAAAAATTAGTTTATTCATTAATTTTTTCATACTAATCTTTATTTGTTGTCTCATTGCTAGGAAATTAGAAAGGTGACTGATCAACCAATTCATCTTATTGGATACTTAAATTTAAGTGGATGTCTTGCATTTGAAATGTTTCTTCAAGATGAGAAAAACATTGATAGCTTGACTCTTCTCACCGGGTCAACGCACATCATAAGTATCATAAATAAAGACTTTGATCTCAGTGCAACAGAAAGTGATATTCTTCTTGATTATGTTCAATCACTTATACCAGGACAGGCAACAAAGGTATTGTACATAATGATTATTTTAAAAAACATTTTGTCAGTACCATCCTAGCAAGCATATCCTTTGAAGTTATGCTAAAATGCTTTGAAAGCATATTACAATAATTTTAGGTCACAGCTGGCTCAGGGGGAGACCATTTCAAAGGAATACTCCTGTGCAGGGAAGATTCTGGGGGGGGGGGGGGGCATTATAGCAAATAACAAAGTTTATGCTTGATATGTACAAAAGTGATAATGATTTAGTCAATACAATCAAACCTCCCTTAACAGACACTCCCCATTAGAGGACAGTTTCTGAATCCCCAGACCCTCGAGATAGGCGTATAATGTATTTCACTGCTCGTTAGCGGACACTCCTGTTAGCGGACAGTAAATCAGCCGAGGTTCGTTTTATTTTTCTGTGTCTGGTAAAATTTTGCTCAGCACTGCTTTCGCAGCAAGCATTTTTTCTACTCCTTTAGGATGTTCTGGGGCTAACCAGTACCAATGAGAGAATTAACACCCCTTTTGCTCCGAAAACAAGAGCCATTCAAGTCGAACAAACTTTTAAGTCGGAGCTTATGAAAGTTTTGTTTTCATTTCATGCACAATATTCCAGCAAAAAACAGAAGAAAAAAAATCTTTCTCATTTTACACAGTACTTTGCTTTATCAGTTTGCATGGGAGAGGAATTCATTAAAAAAAAAAAAAAACTTTCGTACTACTTTAGGGTTTCTTCTCTCCCCCCCCCCCCCCCCACACACACACTAGATTTTGGGAGACAAACATCGGTGCCATGTCCTTTTCCAACTAGACGCTGATGAGGAATCGGCACAGTATTACCAGATTAAGTGAAAAGTAGTGGATTGGGCTACATTTTGCTACAATCTAAAACTTTATTGAGAAAAAATCTAAATTTACGAAATTATCCAATCGCATTTTGGATAAATGATGTAACACATAAAAAATGCCTTCCTATTTTATTTTCCCGAAAAATTCAGCGGATTATTATTTACTTATTGGGTAAGTACACTTATATAAGCGCTACTTATTAATTCAATTTAGAATTATATACTGTATGTGTAGACTTAGAACACAAAATTAAAATGTCATTGTAAATTCAAACTCCCCAATAGCGGACACTCCCCGTTAACGGACATAAACTTTGGTCCAAACGGTGTCCGCTATTATTGGGAGGTTTGACTGTATTTGATTATAAACTGAGTCTATAAAGAACCCCTGGCCTAGACCAGCAAAACCTTCCCTCACTCTCTTCGAGATGACAAAAACACTTTCTTGATTTTCCAGTTGCAAGAGACATACACCCTCTCTCGCACACTTCCAAGGGTCAACTGCCCCATCCTTGGTGCAATGCCTTTTTCTCCTCTTCTTCACCCCCTCCCACTTTTGGAGAGGCACACTGCCGATTGTGAAGTGACACTATGCCGTTTCATAAAAACAGCATGTATATTTGCAGTGATATTAGCATTTTAAAAAATCCCCCCCCCCTTTTTTGGATTTTTTTTCTCTCACAATGCACAAAGTTTTCCATCAAATTTCATGAAATGTATAGAAACTTGACACTATACTTTAAAAATATTTCATTGATATTTTAAATAATAATACCAATTACAGTCAACTCTTGATAACTCAAAGCCTTATAACTTGAATATTCCTTTACCACAAAGTTTTTATTGATTCTTAAACTCTTTAGAAGGTTTTGGGAACTTTTCTGGTCTTGGACTTCAAGTTATCAAGATTTGACTGTTTTTCATAAAATGTGAGCATTTAAGGGTATTACCATTTTACTGTAATTCAGCATTTAAAATCAAAGTTTTGAATGAGGAATCATTCCTGTTCAAATTTCTAATTTCAACTGATTTGCATAAGCACTATGAGCACTGCATGCAGGGGAGTGTTATCTAAAAAAAATCTAAATTGGGCAAAGACTACCCTTTTAGATAATAAATGCTTCTGAAATCAAAGATAATCTAAACTTACTTTTTTGGTCTAACAAAAATCTGCCAGCCATGACATCTACCCTGAAAAGCTGCTTTCTACTGATTTCTTTTCACCAACTACATATTGACATACTAAGTAATTATATTAACATACAGTTAAATTAAAATTAAAAGTTATTGAGTTCAAAGTTTGTATTGTAATATACATTTTAATTAATGTAAAAGTATTTCTACAAATTTTAAAAGCTGTTTTTGTTCACTTATTATTATAGTTGCTTATTATTATAATTGCATTCTTGAATGAAAAAATATTGAAACAAATTTTAAAAGTTCTCTATGATCATGAGAAACCTATGAAAATATAGTTCAAATTAATTACTTGTAATTTTAATAAATGCCAATTTTATGAAATTTTAATATTTTTTTCAAGCTAGCATTAAATTTTTTTAAATTTTCAACATATGAGGTAGTGAGAAGCAAAGGGATGCAAGTGGCAAAATTAAAAATTTGGACACAACCAGTACAAATGGTAGGTGAACCTCTCCTCTGTCTTGAGGCAAGAAATTGTACTAGTAGCCCTGGTAGGTGCTGCTGTGTAGCTTGATTTAGAAAAAAATTTCAATGAAAGCCTACCTAGGATCTGATCTTTAAACATGTTTTACTCGAAACTTAAAGTAGACTACTTGCATCCCTTTACTTCTCACTGCCTCATATGTTCCCTGTTTTCTTTATTTAACCAGTAATTCTGTTTTCCTGAGTTGTCAAAAGTCTGTTATTCGCTCAAAAATAACCAAAAAATAGTAGAAAAACTCTCAAATCGGTTTACAGAAAGAATAATAAATGTCTGAGCTCTTCCTCAGCCCTGAGAAATCTTTTGGTTGAGCAACTGAGGAAAAAGACTCATATCATAAGCTCTGACTCAAGTCCCGCAAGCACCTTTCGAGCTTTACTATCAATCAAAATGTTTAAGTTGAAAAATGTAGGATAAAACTTAGTTGGACATAAAAGCAGTAATTTTCATGAACAAGAGAGACAATTTAAAATTTTCTGTGAAACATGAATGCAAAGCTTGTTTCACCTGTTTTTAACTGCCAAAAATCCTTCATTACTTAAAACATAATCTGAAAAAACATTGATGTTCTCAGAAAACCTCTTATTAACACCATTAATAAAAATATTGAACAATATTAACTCTAAAATGCTTAAGCCATCAATAAATTGAGAATGATTACCTCAATAACAACTGTGGTTACTCCCAGTCAGAATATCTATCTAGCCCAAATTAAACCGTTCCCTCTTATGCAATGCTAGCCATTTGCTAGTATTGAGCAAATACTAGCTAGCAAGCACTTGAGCTTGAAGAGCAACATGTGCTAAGTTATTGAAAATAATTTAAAAGTCAATGTAAACAACATCCACAAAAGAAAGAAAGAAACACCTTTGTTTTGAAGGCTAAAAAAAAAAATGGAACAGAAAGTTAGCCCAAAAAATTTCATACACATTTGGAAATTACAAGGCACCTTTTTTTCAACTTAAAAAGCATGTGAACTTATAGTTCTAATAACACCCGACGAAAGCGTTTACCGTTACACTATAAGCTCACATCTTTAGGCATTAAAATTAGTGTTCTGTATAACCCCAAAACAATTGTGTGAGATTTCAGGTAGGTTTTGTGCTTTTTAAATGTACAATTTTGTTTTCTAAAGCCTTGATAACTTTGTCATTGAAATAAAGTAAATTTGTTCAGTTGCCAGATTTACCTCTCCTAAAACCAAACCACACCCTTCAACAGGCATTATTCACTTGGAAATTTATCACCTATAGTTTGGTCAAAATTGTAGGCATTTTACGAACCGACGAAGAACAACTCACAGACCTACGCATACTTGCTTTAATTTTAGACCCTTTCTTGAAGAAGACCATTTTGTTAATCAACTTCCAGTCTCCAACTATTAAAGAACATGAAAAGTTTTAAGATAGCATCCATTGATCTTCTGGGCACTCTTCTGAAATTTTTGGATAAATATTATATTGTTTCTGAAGCCATACTTATTATTTACTTTGTGTATTTTATGTTATATATGAATGTCGTCTATGAATTATTTGTGAACTAATGAAAAATTTTTTATTCCATTTTACAGCTCCAAAATGATCTTACAAAGGCAGCAAATTTTGATCAAAAAGTTAGAGTTATCATGAATGCATTAGCAATGTCTTGCCCTCAAACCGTAAACAAAGCCCAGCTAAATGATGCTATTCGGTCTTATGTGAAGAAAATTAGTTTGATTAGAAAATATTATCCAAAAACCAAACTTCATAAAAATATATCTTTAATTGAAGATTCATCACTAATTCTTGCAAATGATGTTACTGAAGTAAAAAGGATATTATCAAAAGTAAGTAATTTTACAGTTTTTTAGTAATCGATTTTTTGTTTTCAGCTTTCCTATGAAAACATTTTTGTGTCCTCATGTAAATGCTTCTACAAACATATATTCATAGGTAATCATAAGTAGCTCATTACTGTCCCCAGGGCCTAATTACTCAAAAGGGGAGGAATTCAGAGGAGAAACTTGAATTTCCCCTCAGAATTTTTCAGAGACCCAAATATGACTGTAAAACTGCTTTACATATTTTTTAATTGTGTTAACATGTGTTTTTTTAAAGAAATTGCAAACATTTGAACTAGCTAAGCAAAAATTTTTGAAAGAATTAAATTATTGAAAGGACATATTTGTTAAAATGTAGCTACCAGCTAGGTTTTCAAATATGAGATTTTATTCAACTTTGTACAATGCACTTTTACAACATTTAATTTCCCTTGTGAAGTGTCAAATCTCATTCAAAATGTTACTACCCAAATTTGCTGAGAATTCATATGTAATAAACAAAATTTCTGTCAGTCGGTAAGGTGGAATAAACTTGACTCTGAATTCTGTTGGACATGGGCGCCCATATGCAAAGTTGCAAGGGGGGGCTGAAATATTTCCCCCTTTGTTTAGCTGGATATTTTTCCCATGAAAACTGATTTCAGGACAGATTAGAGTCATTAAATAACTTACTCATTAATTGCTTGAGAAGAAATAAGATATGAAAATCATAATATTAAACTTGATGATTGAATCATAGAGGATGTTTTAGAATTCATTTTGTAGTTTTTTAATATGAAAGAAAACTGAGCTGAAAAAAAGAGGAAATCTTTTTCTAAGTGGATTATTTCCTAGGAATTGCAATTACAAAACTGTAGGATGACCAATATTACAACAAATTATTTGGAAATAATTGATGATCAGCATGGCTAAACATAAAGATTATTTAACCTGTGATTGAAAAAGAAATGTTTCATTCAGACTATCTTAAATTACTATCTTTTTCCCTCTTCTTTAACATTTATTCTTGTGTTATCTATCAAGAACTAAAAACAAAAAATGTTTTGGAAATAAAACCTCATACAATAATAAAGTGTTACTAAATATAATTTTTCCAAATTTTTTAAATGACCAAAAAGGGAAATATTGATAGATATTTTCATTAAATGGAGCTAGAAAAAAATTGGAGTCTGGTTTTTTATTATGCACCTTATATTTGAAGATTGAAGTCTAATTAATTCTTGGGTATATATATATATATATATATATATATATATATATATATATATATATATATATATATATATATATATATATATATATATATATATATATATTAGGGTGGTCCTTATTTATACAGGAAAATTTTTTTCGGAATTCAACAAGTGACACCCCCTAGTTTTGTGACACTCTAATAAAAAGTAACATGTGCAAAATTTGAACTTGATCAAACAGTAATAACACGTACCCCTAGGGCGTTGAACTTTAACACTTTTGATAATTCTCCCACAAATCTTCGAGTTTTTACTTCAGACCCAGTACATTGTTTCTCCTAGGTTTGCAAAATATTTTTACAGTGAGGTAGCACTAAAATTCATCTTTTTAATTACTTTATATCATCTAAAGATTTTACGTTGAATAAGAATGAACAGAGAAGCTTTAGAAACTTTCCTTAATCGTACGCTTTTCACAATGTATCTCAATAGTCTGTATTTTTTTCCGATAGTCTTGGACGGTCTGTAAAATAAATTGCTTTGATACTCATATGTGGTAAATTTGTTGTGAAATTCTTTGATTAATTGTGGTCCTCTTTCAGTAGTATCATTCACAATTTTTAGCATTTTAATGATCTCTCTTCCCTTTAAGTAGCTTCCTTCATTTTGCCGTGAATCAGGATCAAATTGGGAAAAATCTTTTAGTATTTGTAACTTATCAAACAGTTTTATTGACTCATAATTGATTCTATAAAGAGGAAGATCTTTACTAAGAAAGTATTCCAAATCATCTACGGTTATCGGAAATTTGTAAAACAGTCATCAGACACGTCTTCCATATCACAAGCATTTTTTGGACTAGTCTTTTCCTATCTTCAAAGTTAATTCCTTTATCCAATACGGACAAAGCTACTAGTTTATCCCCCAAGTACCATAAGTGATTTATGAATTTTCCAATCACTCCTTCTGCTGCATGTTTGTCGTCATTTTGTACGCTGCTAGTTTTTCAGACGCATTATATTATTCAAAGGAGCCTCGACTGGGTTGCTGCGTAAAACCATATCTTCATACAGCATTTAATTGTGAAACAGCTTTGTAAAACAGCATTGAAAGTATTTCTTTTCATGTAAGGTCAATTTAAATTGTTTCCTAAATACAAAAATTTTCAAACAAAAATACTTTTGCCACCCACGTGGCTCATGGAAAAGCTCCAGGTTGCCGAAAACGTATCCCTGTGGGAGGAAATCTACCAGGAAATATTATTACAAGTTATGAGAATTCTCTGTAATCTTTCTCAATCACGCTTTTTACGAACAATAATATGTCATCAACTTCGTCTTTTAGAATTTAAATAGTATGTGTACTTGATTGAAATGTTATAAGTTCTGAATGATGGCGATCTTTCCACAAAATTTTGAAGTGCTTAAATAATTGAATATCTGATCTAGAACTAAGAAAGGCAAAAACTTCTTTAAGGACACACTCTGCAGTACGATTTCAAGGGTGGCAATCCAAATGTAATATATCACCGTTCAGTTTTTGCTCTAAAAAATTGCATGCACAATTTATACGGTTGGTATTGCAAGTCGTTGTATCAAACACTACAGATAGAACAGTTAGCAATAAAGAGCTATCATCTACAATATCATATACAACTGAAGAAATATCCAAGGAATTCCGAGTAGCTGTTCAATATTAGGACCTGAAGCTATCATGGTAATCCTGTCGACGTTCTTTTTCCAGTTACATCTGGATGTAGTTTTGTATTCCAGTAAATAACTACAAAATCTAAATTTAAATTCATGAAATTTAATTTTACCTCTCGAAGATTTTCTTTTGCTCTCTTAAGGAATGTACAATTGATCACTAGGTCATTTGGATTTAAATTTACTGCATCTACATAGGCTGTAAATAAGTGAACCCCCCATCTTTATCCCTAATATGACATTTGTCTGACAGTGATGAAAGGCGAGCAGATATCAATAGTTGCCAAGCTTTTTTGCATTGTGGTAGACCAGCTGTAGAAAACAAAAGTTCAACAGGTTAGGATAGATACCCATTTCGGTTTCTAAATCTTGTGAATCGCAAGAATTTGATGATAATAAAAAACTATGTACTGAAATAGAAGAAAATAAATTTAAAGTATAGATTTCTGCATGAGTTCCAATCTGGATATTTTTTTTTTAATTTATATTTTAACTATGGAAAATACAGTATATTTTTATGTTAGGAGTAATCGAGGATTTTTCGAAATTTATATTTAAAAAATTAAAAATTGCATGAGCATTTAGGTATGTTTATTACTAAAGAACAGCGAATTAAAATATAATTGCAATTACTTATATTTATAGAACTGAACCCTTGCGACGCTATTTGCCACACCTATTGCATACACAGGGAGTTTTGTTAATCAACACCCCCAAAGCCTAGTGGAGGTAATTTGTTGTTGTCAAAGATCGTTCATTAATGGCCTATAGAACCCCTTGTGCCCATCTTGATGGGAAGAAACGTTCCTCTGCCGCTTGGTTGGGAAAAGCGCAGAAGAGCGGTACGCTTGACCCAAGGCCATTGGTGTACATTTTATTCTCTGTAACATGTTAAATTTTACAGAATGAAAGTGAGAGAATGGTCGGTCTGGAAGTAGCAGCACCTATTGAGGTTCAAAATTACTTTAAATAAAAAACGTCAGAATATTTTTACATAAAAATGAGAAAATCCGCAATTTTTTCTTCTAAACTCAAAGAAGTGGGTCCTAGGGGCACATGTTAATATTCATGGATTGACTTTAAATTTTGCAAGGATCATTTATTTGTACAATGGAACATATTGAGGGGGCGTCGCATAAAATATCTGCAACTTCAAGTATAAGGACCACACTAATATATATACACACACATATATATACTAGCTGCGTTGCCCGGCTTTGCCCGGTCTATTTTGAAAACAAAAATTGTGTCAAGTGACGTATATTCAACAATCAGGCATAAATAAAAGAAAAAAAAATCATCATGCAAAATTTCAACTCCAAACAATGACGACTGATATTAAAATACTTTTAAGAAATTAAAATAAAATGAGAAAGATGGATTTAAAAAGCGTAACTATGGAAACACAAAATAAAATAAGTTTCAGAGTTGAAAATGAGAAAGATAGAAACAATGGATTCAAAAAGAGTTACCGTGGAAACGCAAAATAAAATGGTTAAAAACTTGAATAGAGAACAGATTTTTGAACTTCATTTAATTCGCTTGTAACTTTTTTTCTAATGGAGCTAGAGAATTAAACTTCCCACCATAGGTCGAGTTAGATCTGAAGTAAAAAAGGTAGCTCTTTTCAATGGTGTCAAAACGAAAACTGTAGGACAATTCCTTCACTTTTTATTGATGGATTTAATGAAGAAAGTATTGCCTAAATTTCAGCTAAGCCTAAACAAATTCGAGCTCAAAACGTAAATAACTCCCGCCGCAATTAAGTTAGAGCGTTGGAACAAATTGCATAGAACGCGGAAAATTCTACCCTTTCCAACGATATGTAATATTACTAATTGCGAGTAATTTTTTACCCCCATATTCGGGAATTTATATGAAAATTGGGCCTAAATTGGAATAAAAAAAGAACTATTCATCGAATTTTTTTCGAACTGGTCTGCAAACCTTCTCGGAAAGAGGAACAAATTGTGAAAATTTCAGCGAAATCGGCCGGGTAGTTCTTGAGTTTTGCGAGTTCAAACAAACAGACGCTTTTTGGACACTTCATTTTATACTATGTAGAGATGAATCAAAAATATTCAATGAGAGGAGAGGACATTTAAAAAGAGCTTAATTACAAAAAGTGAAGAAATGAGGGTTTTTATGGATTATTCTTAAGCTAATTGAAAACCCCTTAAGTATAAAGAATTTTGTAAAAAACTAAATTATTATTGTTATTTTAGCAGAAATTTTGGAAATAAGGGGAGGTAGGGCACGTTGGTCCGCTTTTTAACTTATCATTATTAATTTTTTATC
Organism: Uloborus diversus; assembly: GCF_026930045.1. Lineage (NCBI taxonomy): Eukaryota > Metazoa > Arthropoda > Arachnida > Araneae > Uloboridae > Uloborus > Uloborus diversus. Next base: position 124,837,331 of record NC_072736.1, read on the forward strand.
TCTCAAAAAAATTTAATGAGCTGTTCGATTTTCTACAATAAGTTTCACTAAACACTTCTCAATACCACAGATTTTTTTGGAAGCATTGAATTGATAAACTTTTTTTATATTAATTTTTTAACGGAACCTCGTAAAGTGGACCGACGTGCCCTACGGGTGGGGGTACTTTGGTCTGCCAGGTGGGGCACATTGGACCGCATAACCCAAACAACATTTGTTATAATTTTAGTGATAAATATTATCAAATGTTTTTCCTACCTTATTATCTTTTGTGTGTAAAGTGCAAACTATAAAGTTTAAAGATCAATATAATACATTAAATTGATTTTAATTCATAAATCATCTTTTATTTAAAATTGCATTAAGCATTCAGCATTAATACACAATTATTTTTTAAAAATCAAAAGAAAAATCAATTATTGAATATTCATGAGACAATTAATGCAGACTAAAGTTAACTAAAGATGTGTTTAATGATGTTTGGGAAACATAAAGGTGCTTCTTCCAGAGCTTTGGAAGTATAGCCCTTTTATTAGGCTGAGTTTTGGAAGGATAAGTCATATGTTACTTTTATGCAAAGTTACATTAATATTTGCTAGAGGGAAAAAGCTGTTTTTCTTCATTGCATTGCATGAAACAACTCCAAAAAGAAAAGAATCCTGTTATACTAATACCATATATTTCAAAGAAAAAGTACAATAAAATTGACAGCTTTGAGTTGGCATATTTTTGTTCTAAAATCAAAATTAGATAATCTTAAGTAAAAGTGTATTTTTATGTCACTTTAATCAATTATTTGTTTTATTTTGTTTCTATGTAGAATGCTTGTCTAGCAAAAATATTTTATTTAATACAGGAACTTTATTATAGCCTGTATTACATATTTTACTCTTAGAAAACAATTGTCTGCAAAAATTTGGAAGTATATTTCAAAATATAAATAGTAAAAAAGTGCAGGTATGAAATAAATAAAATTTTGGTAAAATTAATTTAGTAAAATTTTCGTTAAATAATTATAAAATATATTTATGCCCTGTTCCCTAAGTTTTTTTATTATTGTTTCAAAACATGTGAAACAGGAAATGAAATGAATGTATAATATACAAACACTTAGGATATTGTTATAATTATTGAGATTTAAGAGAAAACATAAGCTTTTTAAAACTATGTAGGGTAGGTTGGTCTGGTCCAAAGTGCCCCACAAAGAGTGGACCAACCTACCCCACTTTTTTGTTCTGAAGAAGTGATGTCATAATTTTTTTCTTTTTGACAAAAAATGAAAAAATTGCCAATTATTGTGAACCAAAAAAAACTTACTTTTAGAAAGGAGTTCAAATATTTTTCCGGGATCTTGATGAAAACCATTGAAAAAAATAAAGTTACAGTTTTCTGAAAGTTACTCAAGACTACTAAAATAACACTTTCTTGAATAAAATTTGTTCAATGTAACTGTACCATGTGATTTCATCATAGAATTTGTAGGACCATAGTTGCTATTTGTTGGTCATAAAATAAAATAAAAAATATTAATAGTACTAAAATAATTGAGAGAGGTCCAACGTGCCTCACCTCCCCCTATCTTATGACTTGAACTAAAATGAGTTAGAAAAGAAAAAAAATGATTCGATTCTTATTCATATTGCATATTGGAGAAACAGTTTTTTTATGCTGAAAATTGCCAGGCTTGCGATTACTTTTTAATTGCCACCTCCTCATAAATGTATGGTTTGGAGAAATTTTTTAAAAGTCTAAAAAATACTTAATTTTCTTTTTTAGGTTTCTGTTGGTGAAGTTGTGATTCATCGAATATCTGACTGCGTTTTATCAGCCAGCAACATTAATAAAATTGCATCTGTTTTGAATAAAAGTTTTTAATTTAGTATTTCAAAGAACGTAATCTCTTAAAGAAGTATTCATGCATCTCTTATTTTAATAAATATATTTTTTCATTCTTATGCATTGTATTTTTTTTTTTTTTTTTTTGATAAATGAAGTCATCACAAATAAAAATAAGTAAGCCCTATTCTCATTTTTTATATTTTCCTCAAACCACAAATATTATCTATTTTATGCAGTGCAGGTTTTCACAATGTCGTTGAATTCATCTGACAGATGGTCATTTCAAGTGCCAAACTAATCAAAATCGTTCCACAAACAGTTTTGAAACTACCATCTCAGGATGTACATGAATAAAAAATAAATTAATTTCACTGCTTGTTAAGTTTTTAAACTGCCTTTATGGCCATGTATCTTACAAAAGCTGAATGGGATCCAGGCTCAGTACGGCTCGTATCAAGAGCTAAGAATAAATAAGTAGAAGAAGCAGTGTTTCTTTCAGACCTCTCTCCGATGAACAACTGCCTAGCCCCTCCATAGAAACTCAACGCTACCCATTGAGAAAAAAGTACATACATAATAAGTACAGAAATAGATAAAAATTTAGAACTTTTTATGTGGAAGAGCAATTTTTCATTGTTTAATTAACTCACTCTCTTAAAACAAGAACCGATAACTTTACCTCTATACCAAAAGAGTATGCTATTTTAGCAGTGTCTTTAATGCCCACCAATCAACAAAAGATATTTCCTCCTCTTTTACGTGTTGCACATTTAGCGTCAATGTTAATGGCCATTGGTTACAGGTTTGAAAATCTGTGGGGTTGCTCAAATGCAGAGTTCAAAAGGGGGTTCGAACATAAGCAAATTTTCAAAATAACTTTCAAGAAAATGTGCTTCAGTTTTTTGAGTGAAATACTTGACGGAAAATATCAACTTTTACCGATATACTCGTGTATAAGTCGAGAAACCTGGTACAAAAAGTGAGGTTGAAAGTTTGAGGGTAGACTTATATGCCAGGGCAGAATTTCTGAAAATTATCCCCAAACAATTCTTGAAAAAATTTACTTGAAAACGTGAAATTTTTTAACTTCCAACCTTTTTAAACAGACGCTAAAGAAGTGAAACCTCACTCATAATTTTACATGATTTGGCTGTGAAATAAAACAAACCATGTAAATTTTCGGGAAATCCATCACATCACACCCGGGGGACCCTCGGGTGTGATGTGATGTGAAATAAAGATTAAATTAGATCGACTGCACGAGAATTGCCGTAGTCGTGAACTTTGCAGATATTTTTTCACTAATTAACACTCATTAAAAAATAATGTGGCTACAGCATCCAATTTTATTGGTCGCAAAATAATAAAAATTTTATTGATTCTAAATAAAAAGTTAAAAAATCGTAACCACGAAATTGAAGCCTTAACAAATATCGCGATCGCAGAAATAAAATCGTGCGATTTTTTTCGTTAAAATGTTCATTTTCCTTCTTTTATAAAAAGTTTATTTTCAAAAATTGCGGCAAAACATTCTCGACGTTTTCAGTCAAAAAATATAACAATTGCTTAGGGTTTTTTTTTTTTAATTAACAGATTCCACCTAAATATGTGGCACATGAAAGTTCATGCCAAAAGAGAATTCTTTGGTGTAAACGAAGATTAACAGTCACTAGTTTCAAACTGAAGCAACCATGCTTTGCAAATCTGCATTTCTAATTTTACAAAACATAACCGTAAGGATGAGATAACATTATCAACGATTTAGGGGGGGGTGAATAATCTTAAAACTAGACCATTGTCAAATTTTATTCGCTTACTTACCGTGAAAAAGTTTTGAAAGCTGATGTATAATAAAAAAAGTCAAAAAAAAAGGCACTTTGCATTTTACAGTATTCTTTTGAAAGAATATTTTTAAAAGAAAAAAATAAGCCAAAAATAAAATTAATAAAATGCGTAAACTCAAAAGAAAAAAAAAAGCTGGTAATGACATATAAAGAAATGAATCTGCCAATTTGTTTGGCCATGAGATAACTCCTCGGATCCTGAAACGCCGTGGAATTAAAAGTTGCTGATCCCCGTTGCTGTGGACGAAAAAACTCAATAAGTACGGGAAACGCAAATGCCGTGGGAAACGGAGTTGCAAGCCTCTTTTGCCGTAGGAAAAAAGAACTCCAGTCCGACTGATTCCTTTCCCGCGTCACGAGTAGTTCTCGGAACGCAGGAAAACGAGATAAAATACTAACTCGATACAATGGTGGTAAGAGTAAATGGGAGGAACCAACTATTTTCTCGGTTGTTCTCGCTTTTCGTGCGAAATGGGAAGATTGGGCGCCGAGCATATTGTGCCCAGTATTCCCGGGGCCTAAAATGCTCGGCGCCCAATGTTTCCGGCGTCCAAAATGCTCGGTCCCCCCATGTTCCCGGCGGCGAATTTTGAAACACTCTCAATGCTTACGTTACGGTAGCTACCGGTTGATCATAGAATGCTGTGGTTAGTAACCGGTCGACCGGTGAGGTTCGTCGAACGAAAGGAATGCTTGCGTTCGCCGAGCTCAACTGGTAGCTACCGGTTAATCGATCACTTGACATCTAATGATCACGCAGCGGTTAGCAACCGGTTACTCAGTGGTCGACCGGTTAGGATTGCCGAACAAAACCAATTACAGTACATTGGCGAAATGAGAAATAAAAACGAGGGCGTTCTATTAAACAGCATGGTAACCTGGATACATTAAAGCAACTCCGAGTAAAAGCAACTCCGAGTTCTGTCTAGAACTAGATGAGCCTACTTTCCCGTATACCCATACTACTTTCTTGTACCTGATCAATATTCTCAAAAATAGCTAAAATCGCAAATTTTTTTCAAACATATTTTTAAAATACTTTAAGCTGATTTCTAGGAATAAAATACTCCCCACTCATCTAAAAAAAATTTTATGCGTAAAAAAAAAAAAAAGCAGCAACTTTTAAACAAAGCAGCTAATACACTTTTTTCCATTAAAAAAATCTTTAACAGCTTTCAAAACGAGAAAATAATAATTAAAATTAATCAGCTCATTAAAATAAATACATCATATCAAAAAAAAATCGTTTCTTTTCCCCTGTTGCCAAAAAACATATTTTTTAAATGAATTAATGCACTTACCAAAACAAACAAAAAAAAAAAACAATAAAATGTCAACTTAAAGAAATTCGCAACTCCAACGAACTATAGGGGGCACTGAAGTCACTGTCTAATGGCGGAATTGAAAACTAAAACAAACGCACATGGTAACGAAGAAAATGCTAAAAGTGTTGTGATTTTTGTTCGTACGTATGATTTTTTCGCTTTATTCTTTTTAAATTCATTTTCAAAGTCTTGTGGATATTCTGGCCCACGTAGAAAGAAATGAGAATTCAAGAAGCATTACTAAACGTCAAACATTAATGCAAAGTACGTAGTTCATAGTTCTAAGCAGCCATTTTCACGATGTTGAATTCGATATTTATCAATTCTTGATAAAACTAAATAATAATTGTGACCTGACAAGAATAACAATTAATGCTAGAAAATTTAATATGACATTACAAATTATTACCAAAAGAAGATGATACTTCTTTGCTTTGCTTTGGCTAGCACTTGTTTTCCATTTGTCGCTGAGTTATTTCTCTTGAATTCCCGAATCGGTTAATTTAAAAATTTTCTGTTTCGATTTTTCTAATTTCTGAGTTACGATTTAATTGTGTCATGTTATGCAAATCATCAACAAAATTCTCACGGATATATGGTGGTAGTTTTCTTTTCAGTTGATTGACCATTATTTCCTTTCACTTATCGAATTCTGTAATCTTACTACCATTTTATTCCACTCATGATAAAAATTAAAAATGGTTTAACTAAAAACGCGAAATCTCGCCAAGGCTACTTTGCTCGCACAATACCAAAACTATATAACCCTAAACAAATTTGGCGATACCTTTCAGCTGAGAATAAAAGGAATAAAGTAAATTCTTTCTCGGTTATTCATTTTGTTCTACGATAATATATTCAAGAAAATATTTTGCATACTGTCCATTCCAACTAAATGCTGCTGTAAAATATGGTAAGTTTAATTAATTTAAGATTTAAAAAAAACCCATATTCTTACGAATTCATACAAAACAATAAAATTTTTTACCTTGTATAACGTTATCCAAGTTTGTTAATCCAGTATTTTCGCTTTTACCAATTATTAAGGAAATAATGAAAACTAACATTATTTTGAGAAGCTCGAGAATACTACTAAGTGACGAATTAATTTCTGTAGCTGAAAGCAAACTAAGACACATCGATTGCGTTAATAAATACTCAGAACAAACTGCCTGTGTTTACGTCAACAGACACACGTGGAACGCTTCATTTGCAGTTTTGTAAATCACCGCAAAAAAAAATCGTCTGCGCATATCTTTATGTAGAAACATAAATGACTTCGAGTTTATTCGCCAAAAACTGAGTACCTAAATTGAAACTTTAGCGTAAAAGTAAAAACAAGTCATATCAACAATAATTATTTCACATTTAAAACCATAGCTGCGGAGTCGGAGTCAATCTCATTTTGAGATAAAGGAGTCGGAGTCCAATATTTAAGAATCGGAGTCAGTCATTTGTCCACCGTGTATAAATTTTTGTCAAAGTCGGGGAGTCGGAGTCCGATTAATTGTCGGGCACAGGAGTCGGAGTCAAGAGCCCCTAATTTCTCGGAGTCGAAGTCTGGAGTTTGGCGTCAAGAGTTATTTCCAACAAAATTTGTTTGAAATAAATCCGCCTTCAAGTACGGAATCTACATTGACTTTCAGTTTCCTCGTAGGCACTATTGTTAAGGGATTTGAACTGTTCAAAATTGAACGGAAAATTGTTCAAATCAAAAAGATAGTTTATACACAAGTTTTTCATCAAAATCTTTTTCCTACAAAGCTTGTTTGAAGCAAATTCGCCTCACAGTTCGGAATTGCCTTGAATTTCCCCGTAGGCGCTAATGTTAAGTTTTTTTGAACTGTTCAAAATTGAACAAAAAATAGTTCAAATCAAAAAGTGAAATATGGGAATGAGGTGTCCTCGCCGAGATCGTTCGAACAAAAAAAAGTTTGTTCGAATCGGACTATTCATTCAAAAGTCCGATTCGAACAAACAAAAAAAAAAGTCTGTCAAAGGGGGGGACAGACAGACAGACAGACCGACAGACAGACAGACCGACAGACATTTTTCCCTATCTCAATACCCTACTTTCCAATTTTTAATTTTTCAATATTTATTTAATTATTTTATTTATTTTTGACTTTTTTTTGTTTTTCACGATATTTTAAAGATGCATTAAGCCTTCTTTCATGCTTTTTTCTTCTTTTTCTGACTTTTACTGGGAAAGTAGGCTAAAAACGAGCGCGTTCTATTAAACAGCATGGTGACATTATTACATTAAAGCATGTAATAATGTATGCATTATTATTGCATATATTAAAGCAACCCCGAGTAAAATGTAAACAGAGCCGCCCCTTTAAATTGAGAGGTAGAAATTACAATGCGAAATATTGCTGTTTAAAGTTTTAGTGCGTTTTAATTTCACGATTTACTGTTTTTTTTGTTGTGAAATATTTCCGTTTTCGTAGGGTTTCTTCTGAATCTTAATTTACGTCTGTATTGTTGTTATGTTTGGAACCCTTTCCCCCAACTACCAATCACTTCTGAAGTGCTCCAAATTCAGAGTTAATTATAATACAATATGAATAGCAACCCCTTCTGCAAGTTTTCCCGATTTTTCGCGTTCATGAATGTAAGGTAAAAAAACGGAAACGAACAAGTTCAAAGGGTGCAAGAATGCACAAGCCAAGGGCAGTCACTTTGGCTCCCCTCCCCCCTCTAACTTAACTATCACAGGTGCTATGAATTCAAAGTCAATTATACAATATTTGCTGTAAACTCCTTTGATAGGGAACATTTTAATATAATTAAGATTTTGGTGCAATCTGCAAATTGTTATCAATTATCAGTTCATTCAGGCAAAATTAACAAGGCCAAAAAAAAAAAAAAAAAAAAAAAAAAAAAAAAAAAAAAAAAATTTAGAGCTCTGAATATATTATTATCATTAGCATACAAAATGAACTCACACCTATTAGACTACAATGATTTAGTACAGTAAAGGAGTGACACAAGCTCAGAGCATAAAACAATCGAAATAGAAAAGCTTACAGGGGCCGTGGTAGCCTGATCGGTAAGGCATTGGACTCGGGGCCGGAGGGTCTCGGGTTCGATCCTCGCTGGTCGAAGACCCACCGTCGTCATTAAAGGGGACTGGGCGACGTTAAATATGCTCGTGGTCTCAATGTCCTCCAAGTGAAACGATACCTCTGGGGGTGCTAGCACCAGGTAGCTATTAGCTCCTGGACTAGTTCTAAATTCTCAATAACTGTTCGATCCGGTGATGGTGCTGCCATCTATCGGTATATAAAATAATGGAGGCAAGGCACTTAGTATGCAGTCCTCGACATAAATACAGTTGTAGTCAGTTGTGACTCTGAATAGGAATAGGAATAGAAAAGCTTACAGTTCCTGGGGCCAATGACTACTGATTGCGAGTAGTTGGTGGTAGCCAAACGTGTCATTTTAATTTTTTCTAGGAAATGGGGGGGGGGGGGGGAGTGTGCAAAGGCTGACACTGGTCGCTCAAATTCTCACGAGCCCCACAGAGCATAGGAAGAGTGACTCAACATCTTCCCAGCCATCCTTTCCCCTTTTTATTTTTTTTTATAAAAATAAAAACTGAGACAGATGAAGGTGAAATTAAATTAAATGAAAAGGATTATATTCTTTCCTGAGATAAAATGTATTTCTTAGATCATTAAATGGTAGTATTTTTTACAGATTTTCTCACGACATTTTTATTGTTAAAAAACTTTATGTAATAACCAAAATCTTCAACATATTGTTCAGAGAAAACCAATTCGCAACTCCAACGAACTATCATTGGCACTGCAGTCACTGTTTAATGGCCGACTTAAAAACTAAAACAAATGCATGTGGTAACGAAGAAAATGCTAAAAGTGTTGTGATTTTTGTTCGTATGTATGATATTTTTCGCTTTATTCTTTTTAAATTAATTTTCAAAGTCTTGTGGATATTCTGGCCCACGTAGAAAGAAATGAGAATTCAAGAAGCATTACTATAAACGTCAAAGATTAATGCAAACTACGTAGTTCGTAGTTCTAAGCAGCTATTTCCACGATGTTGAATTCGATATTTATCAATTCTTGATAAAACTAAATAATAATTGTGGCCTGACAAGAACAACAATTAATGCTAGAAAATTCAATATGACATTACAAATTATTATCGAAAGAAGATGATACTTCTTTGCCTTGCTTGGCTAGAGCTTATTGTTTTGCATTTGTTACGATTTAATTATGTCAAGTTATGCAAATCATCTGCAGAATTCTTACGGATATATGGTGGTAGTTTTCTTTTTACCATTATTTCTTTTTACTTATCGAATTCTGTAAGCTTACTACCATTTTATTCCACTCATGATAAAAATTAAAAATGGTTTAACTAAAAACGCGAAATCTTGCCAAGGCTACTTTGATCGCACAGTACTAAAACTATAACCCTAAACAAATTTGACGAAACCTTTCAGCTGAGAATAAAAGGAATAAAGTAAATTCTTTCTCGGTGAAACATTTTTCATTTTGTTCTACGATAATATATTCAAGAAAATATTTTGAATACCGTCCATTCCAACTAAATGCTGCTGTAAAATGCCGCTGCGTTCTATCATCAACCGGTTACCGTATTAATATGAAGCACGTGATCATTAGATGTCACGTGATCGATTAACCGGTAGCTACCAGTTGAGCTTGGCGAACGCAAGCATTCCTTGCGTTCGACGAACCTCCCGGTCGACCGGTTACTACTAACCCCAGCGTTCTATGATCAACCGGTTACCATTCTAAGCAGTTGATTGGAGCACGTGATCATTAGCTGTCACGTGGTGAACTAACCGGTAGCTACCGTAACGTATGCATTGAGAGTGTTTCAAAATTCGCCGCCGGGAACATTGGGCGCCGAGCCTTTTGGACGCCGGAAACATTGGGCGCCGAGCATTTTAGGCCCCGGGAATACTGGGCACAATATGCTCGGCGCCCAAAGTTCCCGGCGCCCAATAGTCGGCGCCCAATCTTCCTAGACCGGAATTTACATCAATTAGAGTTCTATTAATAGTCAAAATTAACGATATTACTACAAATTAAATAAAAACTTTTTTCATAAATAAATCCTTGAAAAAATAATTATTATTATTACTAAAGAACTCCAGAAATATTTTTCGAAAGGCATGAAAGTTTTGAAAAAATCCTCTTACATCAGTTCTTTAACTAAAATTTGAAGTATTATTACTAAAGATAATTTCAGTTACATGACAAAATTTTTTTCAAAAAATTGCTACAATTATTTCGTCAAAATCATTCTGCAAAAAGCCGATTAAATGAGTAAAAAATGGTATCATTTATCGCTTTTATAGCTTATTAATGCAACATATCCCCAAGATTCAGCATCTTTTTAAGAAATCAATGAATAAATACTCAAATAAAAACATCTAACATCATTCTTTCAAACAATATTATAAATAAAAGTACGGTGGGAAAAATACTCGAACTCCGACCAACGGCAGTTCTTTTTTTTAATTAAATAAGTATATCAACAATAGTACAGTAACAATAATACAAAGTACTTACCGCTAAAAGTGATGAGAGATCGCGATTGCGAAGCTGCAAACAATGGCGGCATAGCAAGCCAGAAGTTGTTTACTTAAAATGGCCACTAGGATTCGGAAGGTTTCCGAAGACGAAGTAAGGTGCAACGAAAAGTAACGATAAGTAACGTTTCTTTTGCAACTGTTTGTCAACGTTACAAATTCAAGAAATTTGCAACGTAATGTAACGTTTCAAAATTACGCTTTTTGTAACGAATCGATAAAGCAACGTGATATCACGTTGTGTGGGAAAAGGTAACGATGTTTCAACTAATTGCAACGTGATGTAACGATGACGTAACGTTTCAGTGTTACTTGGGAATACCAACATTCGCATGCCAAAAATCGGTGAATGACCGAGTATTTCCGGAAATCTTGACATTTTGTATTTTTTTTTCTTCCCTGTTCAAAGTAATAATTTGAATTCAAGACGTCAAAATTCAAATTAATGCCAGGGACTGGATATGCTATTTTCGTCTTAAGAAGACGGTGTAACGTCAAGAGGGTTGGATATAAATAAACTCAATTCCGGGGTACATTGACACCAATGCACGGGATGTGAAGGGACATGGGGCCCTACAACGTAAGTAACGTTCCATTCTGGTGACGACGTTTTCTCCCTCACGAAAAGCGGTCTAGGAAGATTGGGCGCCGCAGATTGGGCGCCGTAAATTGAGCGCCGCATATTGGGGGCCGGGAACTTTTGGCGCCGAGCATTTTGGGCGCCGAGTATTTTGGGCGCCGGGAACTTTGGGCGCCGAGCATTTTGGGCGCCGAGCACTTTGGGCGCCGGGAACTTTGGGCGCCGAGCGTTTTGGGCACCGAGAACTTTGGACGCTGAGCACTTTGGGAACCGAGAACTTTGGGCGCCGAGCACTTTGGGCGCCGGGAAGCGGATTTTGAAACCCTCAGTTACAGTGCATTGGCGAAATTCGAAAGCTACCAAAAATGGTTGGCGAGAATTTCGCAGTGCTGCTCTTTGCGGAGCGAAAATGCTGCTTATGCTCTGCGCAAGGCCGCTGCTTGCAACCTGTGTTTGCAAACAAAGTTCATTATAATAGTCGCGATTGTCATTATCATAAAGTTCTGTATTTTTTAATCTCTGAACGATATTCTTGATCTTAAACAATTATTTGAACACAAGATGAATCAAATTTTTAAGTGTTGCAAGTCGTGGAATTAGTTAAATTTTGTACTGACGCTTATAAATTTTGTTTACAAATGCTCCGTGTGCAGTCGTGAAAGCTTGGCTTCATCTTCATACGTTATGGCTTTCATATTTTAACTCGTATTATATTTAATATTTTGCACAATTAATTTGTGAAAAATCCTTGAAACTTATGTTTTGTCACATACAATCTTATTTTGTGAAACAACCACGAATTTTGTTAGCCGTACTAAAAAGTTGTTATATTTATTTTAAATACTAATGAAATCTCGGTTGTGTTTCTTTAAAAAAAAAACCTATATTGTCCCCTCAAAGCAACAGTAAGATATCTTAGTGTTATATCTGGGATTTAATATCTTACTGTTGTTCTGAAGCTACGATGTATTTCGGTTTTGCATTAAAAAAAATCCGAATTTAAACCAGAATATCTAGGACAGCATTAAGACAAATAAAAAAATATGTATATATATAAAAAATTCTAAAGATGCAGAGTGGCAGATCTACCATGTTTCAAAATTGTAAGGGGCTCCCCTAAAATTGCAGCCTTTTTTTTAATTTTATTTTTTAGCTTAGTTCTATGATAGACAAAGACTTAATAAACTTTTTAGAGATATCAATATTTTGAAATTTACCAAACTAAACAATGAGATGGGCTGGTCATCTCTTGAGAATGGAAAATGATAGAGCTTCGTTGACGGTCTTCAATGCAGTCCCTTTTGGACAGCGACCAAGGGGTAGACCAAAAACAAGATGGGTCAACTGTGTGGATACTGATTTTGAGTTCATTAAAATCAAAAACTGGAGGTCAACGACAAAGAGGAGAGCTTCCTGGCGGGATCTCTTGAAAAATAAAGTGGTTAAAGTGTCCAAATTTTCATTTTAAAAGACTAGTGAAGCAAAATAAGGATCCTAAGATGATTTGATTTTTGCCATACTTTTTAATTAGTTTTTGAAAAGTTTTTAATGTATAGATGTATTCAAAAAGTACTTTATTTCAGTGACTTTAATTACAGCACAACTTTTAAAGACAATTACATTGTTGTAGAAAAACATGTATGGAACAATCATATTCAGCAGTAAGTTATCCAAGACCAATGCAGACATGCAATATACCGACAGCCTGGTTATGACATCCAGAGACTGCAGATTCGTCTTTGTTATGGACTCATCAGTCTGGAACAGTCAATAACTAAGCTGGAGGCAGATATCCTCTCGTTGATTTTTAGAGTGCCAACAGACTGGTAGCTAAATTAAATTTAACACACCAGCGAGAGTCCCCAGCAATGGCGCAGTTTTCAACTCGTCAATTGAAAGCAGAGCATGGGTATAAAGCAGTTTACCACCTTTTAGCCAGGGCTAAGGTAGAACCACAGGCAACATACGGAAATCATCTCATTGAAGCTGAATGCGTCTCGTATCTGCCTCGAGCCCGGTTCTCGAGCCCGGTTCTTGACTATTTCAGACTGATGAACCCATAACAAGGATGAAATAGCAGTCTCTGGATATCATGACTGGAATGTCAGTATATTGCATGTAGTTCTGCCCTAGCCCAGTCTTAAGGGCGATAACTTTCTGCTTTATACCCATGCATTGCCTTCGATTGTTTAGTTGAAGCACATCACTGCTGTGAACCCTTGTGATGTGCTCAATTAAATTTAGTTACGGGTTTGTTGGCACTCTTAGCTTCAATGACATGACGTCTGCCTTCAGCTTGGTGATTGACCATTCCAGACTGATGAGTTCATAACAAGGATGAAATTGCAGTCTATGGATGTCATATAGTGCATAATTGGCAAATGTGTAAAAAAATGTTTTTCTTCCAATCTTGATCATAACCATCATTAACTTTTAAATTGGAAGCAGAAATCAAACAAAATGTTAAGTTCCTGTCTTGAATCTTGAAAAGTATGCGTGCCAGTCTTGTAGTTTTCTCAATTTTTCTTGATGCCATATCACTTTGATCTGTTTGATTCTCATTTCACTGTTAATTAGCAATTGCAAAAAGTTTTTATTTCGAAGCAACTATCATTAAATGAAATACACTTACAAGCAGCAAGATTACCAATAAGACAGATAATTTAATTGATTTAACCTGCCATTACTAATAAGCCAGCTAGTGTCGAGAAAGCAGGTGGTAACCAGGGCTGAGGAGTTGGAGGGAAAATGACTCCGACTCTTTGACTTTCAAAAGAATAAGGTTTTGACAAAATGTCTTCTGTTTGAAAGATTCTTCATTCATAAGGGCGTAAGGATTGGTAGGCGCACCATGGGCTCCCACAACCCTTTGCTCTGAATCTTATTCAGCTCCCTATTCTGAACAAATTATGAAACTGAGAAGACGATTGAATGTTATGGAGAAGCGTGCCATATCTTGCTCTCACTTAGGCTTCAGATCTGGCCCTTCCGCCAATTTTCCTTCCACTTCCACAGTGCCATGAATTCAAAATTAATTATATTGCAAGAATAATTAACTGCAAGCTCCTTCTGCAAACTTATATGGATTGCTTTGAACCTAAAAAAGGAAACATGGGTGGCTCACAAGTTGTAGGGTGCTTACTTTGGCTCAAGAGCCTCCCCCCCTTTCCCCCCAAGTACCAATCACTTCTGAAGTGCTCCAAATTCAGAGTTGATTACAATACAATATGAATAGCAGCCCCTTCTTCCCCCTCCTTCCCCGATTGCTTCCCACGCCATGAATGTAAGGGAAAAAAACGGAAGCGGACAAGTTCAAAGAGTGCAAGAATGACTAGCCGAGGGCACTCACTTTGGCTCCCCTCCCTCCTCTAACTTAACTATCACAGGTGTTATGAATTCAAAGTCAATTATACAATATTTGCTGTAAACTCCTTTGAGTAGGGCTGCACTTTGAACGTATAATTTTTTTAAAATCAAGGTGCACAGGCCCATGGACCAATAGGTACATTAGCCCCTAGTAGGGAACATTTTAATATAATTAAGATTTTGGCGCAATCTGCAAATTGTTATCAATCATCAGTTCATTCAGGCAAGATTAACAAGGCCAAAAAACTTTTTTTAGAGCTTTGAATATATTATTATCATTAGCATACAAATGAACTCACACCTATTAGACTATAATGATTTAGTACAGTTAAGGAGCGACACAAGCTCGGAGCATGAAACAATCGAAATGGAACATCTTTCCGGCATGCCGGATAATTCGAAGTTTATTTTGCAACAAAACGAAAGTAAATTTCCCCATTCAATTCCAACATTTTACTCGGAGTTGCTTTAGTGTATCCAGGTTACCATGCTGTTTAATAGAACGCCCTCGTTTTTATTTCTCGTTTCGCCAATGTACTGTAATTGGTTTTGTTCGACGATCTTAACCGGTCTACCACTGAGTAACCGATAGTTAACCGCTGCGTTCTAGAGTCCCTGTAGGGACTCTACTGCGTTCTATCATCAACCGGTTACCGTATTAATCTGTTGATTAGTTGATTGAAGCACGTGATCATTAGATGTCACGTTATCGGTTAATCGGTAGCTACCGGTTGAGCTCGCAGAACGCAAGCATTGAGAGCGTTTCAAAATTCGCCGCCGGGAACATTGGGCGCCGAGCATTTTGGGCCCCGGGAATATTTGGCACAATATGCTCGGCTCCCAAAGTTCCCGGCGCCCAAAACGCTCGGTGCCCAAAGTGCTCGGCGCCCAAAGTTCCCGGCGCCCAAAACGCTCGGCGCCCAAAGTGCTCGGCGCCCAATGTTCCGGGCGCCCAATCTTCCCATTTCGTTCGACGAACCTCACCGATCTACCGGTGAGTAATCATAGCGTTCTTGAGAGCTACCGGTTAACCTGTTGCTTCCGATGTCGTTTTATGAACCTCACCGGTTGATCTACCGGTCGACCGCAACTCTAGCTGGTTGATTGGTTGATGGAACCATGTGACATTTTTGACCAATTATATATATTTTTCGCCTTTCGATTCCGAGTCACAACTGACTACAACTGTATTTATGTCGAGGACTGCATATTAAGTGCCTTGCCTCCGTTATTTTTTTATACTGATAGATGGCAGCACCATCATCAGATCGAACAGTTAATGAGAATTTAGAATTAGACCAGGAGCTAATAGCTACCTGGTGCTAGCACCCTCAGAGGTATCGTTTCACTTGGAGGACATTGAGACCACGAGCATATTCAACGTCGCCCATTCCACTTTAATGACGGCGGTGGGTCTTAGACCATCGAGGTTCGAACTCAGGACCCTCCGGCCCCGAATCCGACACTCTACCGATCGGGCTACCACGGCCTATTTTTCACTTGCGTGTTTATTCGTCTGCGTCGTTTCTGCGCAAGTAATCGGTGATCAACCGAAAGCGTTCGATGAAGCATTGATTCGTAAACAACTGGTTAGTAACCAGTGACGTCATTGCAGTCACGTGATTAACTAACTGGTCGCTACCGGTCATGCTCGTCGAACGTAAACAAGTTACTGCTGACAGTACTCCAGTTAGCAATTTCTCTTTGCTCGAAAATGACTTTTTTCCGTCGTTTGGCATCAGGTGTTTTGTGTCACGTGATATTTCGTCAACTCTTGTTTAGAATTCGAAATTCAAAATTGACGTTCGGTTAAAGACCGAAAGATTCTGAGAGCGTCAGGGTGAAATAGTGCAATATCATCGCTTTTCTGTATGATTTTCTTATCGTTTATGCTGCCATCTAGTGGATAAATGTACGAGTATCGATAAAAAAATATTATAAAAATAAGGTTGCAAAGCCCTATTAATGGAGGTTCTCCTTCTTTCTTTTTTTTTAGTATTCATTTGTTCTTTATAATTAGCAAAAATATAAATATTCGAAAAATTAAAATGGCTAATAATTTTGTTTATGGAGGAAAAAAAATTAAAAAATACTTTTTCATTTACGTGCATGATTATTTAAATTAGATAGTGCAATCTTATAAAGGAAAGAGAAGAAGAATGCATTATTTTTGGTTACTCTTGGTATAAATGGGTGAATAAATAAATTTTCAAATTCAGTAATATTTTAACATGATAAAATTCAAATTGCCTGCAATTGTTAGTTATAGTAAAAATATTCAAATAGACAAGAATAAGGTAGCATTATTAAAGGTTTTTTTTTCATTTGTGTTATTCTGAATAAGTACATTGCGCATTCACATGAAATAGACTTAATATATTTAACAGCTACGATTCATGAAAACAGTAATTTAAAGTTGGACGAAAAAATTACAAACATTGAACGTTCTTGGGAATTATGGTATTTGTTACATTTGGAGGATGTAAAATTAATCTGAACAAAAAAGTTCATGTAACCTCAACTGATGAAAGCATTCAGTCAACTTCGCAAAAAAGAATTTTAGAAATGGAAAAAAAAAAGCATTAAAATAGAATTATTTTCTTTCCATTCATTTACTTTTTACAATTAGCATTCATATGAATTAATACCAGGTGGAAAATAACTATTTACAATAGAATAAAAGTTATTAAACTAGTTTGTTGATAATCATATTTTTAAAAAATAAAAATGGTGCTGAAAAATGTCTGTTAATTAAAAGTGAACAACGAAAATTTTTGAATGAACAAAATAAATAAATAAAAATAAAATTAATTTGAATTTTGACCTCTTGAATTCAAATTATGTTTTTCGCAATCACGAGTGTGTGTGTGTGTGTGTATGTAGGCGTGTGTGTTTATGTGTATGTGTGTGTAAGCATGTGTGTATGTGTAGGTATCTGTAATGTATGTGTACGTGTCTGTATATATATGCGTGTGTGTATGTGTGTGTAGGTGTATGTATGCGTATGTTGTGTGTATATGTTTGTGTGTGTGTACGTGCGTGTATGCATGCGTGTAAGTGTAGGATACTGACGCAACCTGGAGACGGTTTTCGCTAGAGGAGCAGCATCGTGAGGCGACCGCCGGTCGACGGTGGTGCTGCAGAGGGGAACGCCATAAATCATAGGAACGCCAATAAAATCTTAGGAACGCCAAGAAAACAGTTAAATAAAAGCAATAAGCAGTCGTGATTGCTCAAAAAAAAAAGAATTCAAATTCGTTTACAACAAATTTAATGATGATCATATCAGTTAAAAATATGAGTTTCAGTTTTACATCAACTACAGACAAAAACCCTCAAATATTTTACCCCGCAAGACTTTAGTCTTGAAACATTTGTCGATATCAATTATCATTATTGATCTTTCAGTGCAAGTTCAGAGGCATAGTTCATAGCAAACTTTTATCATATTATACATAATTGTGCATAGCCATCTAGAACTTTTCCCCCAGTCCCTTCTCTCCCTTTTTTCACGCAGTTTTCAAACAGAATTTTCTCTTTTTATTAAAAGAAAACTGTCACACATGATTTTCATACATATGATAGAAGTTTTACAATTGACAATTAGAAATCCTTGCGTACAAATTTCGTCACCACTAGGTTTCAACTCTAGCTGGTCCCCCCCCCCCTTTTCCCCAGCTACTACCACCAATCATTCAACTATACTTCTAGGAAACATTGGTACTACTATATTGCCTAGAATTATAACTTTTATACTTTATAAATTCTTAAAATTTGACAATTTTCTATGTTTATCAGTTCAGAGTCGACTAAAGTTCTGAAATAAAATCAATTGGGGGTGCATAAAGGCAATTGTTAATTAATTAATAAATTAATACTTAAAATGATTGAATAAGTAAGCGAATTGAACTATGTCACTTTGTCCAGCATGCACTTGACTAATTTAAGAAAACGTTTAAAAAAAAAATCTTGACTGACAACAAAATATTAAAATATGAGCAGCAATTTTTTTAATCCTAATTGTTATCATTTTTTAATACTCAATGTGTTCACAATTTGGAACCGTACACGCTTTCAATTTTGTTAATACTTATTGTTAACTGCTTGACAATCTTACTTAATGTTAAGCAGTGTTCGTTGATTTAAATCAGCTTGATTTAAGTTATGATTAAAATCCTGATTTAAATTAAGTAATTTAGAAAAAAAAAACCGTTGATTTGAATCAAGAAATTTTTTTTAACAAAATCATTGATTAAAATCAGTTGATTTTATTTTTATAAATTAAATTAGAATTTTTAGAATGTATTGCTCTCAATGTAACTGCACTACATTATACAATATTAACTTCAACTTGCTAAACTACATCTCTTGCAATATTGCTTTTATTCCAAAATTACACTTCGGAAAAAAGTGTATATAAAAAATTGCATTTTTTCTTATAACACCATGGCTTTGAGTAAAGTAATTAAGTAAACTTATTAAGTAAAGCAATTGTTTAACACATTATTTTACACTAAAAATGTACAAAATGATGGAAATCTTATCATTTAGCCATCGGTGCCCACCAAGGGAGGGGAAGGGACCATGCCGCAGACTGATCCATTGAAATTTTTAGGGGGGTTGTTTTTAGGAGTATTTTTCTCAATTTTGGGGAGCTCTTGATCGGGGGAGGGACTTCGTGACATTTAGGGGGGAGGTGTGCTCTTTCCTTTTAGGATGAGGGGCACCCCTTATTAAGCAAAGCGTAAAACAAAATCGCATCTTGTCTAAACGTTATAACGTTTTTATGAATCTTCAGAATTTATTGAATATTTAGAGAACTAATGCTAATTTTAAGAGTATGCTGAAAGGTTCATCAGTTCAGACTGCTTTATAATCAAGTTTTAACAATAACCTTATTCACCCCAATTAAGTCTATTTCAGAACTTTTGTCGACTCTAAGCTGATAAACATAGAAAACTGCCAAATTTTAAGATTTTTTTCTTCCAAAAGGTATGAAATATATAATAATAGGAAATAGTGGTACCACTGCTTCCTAGAAGTATAGTTGTAGGATTGGTGGTAGTAGCTGGGGGAAGGGGGGGGGAAGAGCAGCTAGAGTTGAAACTTAGTGGTTGATAATCAAAATTTGTTCTAAAGGATTTCTAATTGTCATTGTAAAACTTCTATCATCATGTGTGACAGTTTTCAGTTTAAAAAAAAGAGAAAATTTTTCTTGAAAACTGCTTGAAAAAAGGGGAGAAGAGACTGGGGGGAAAATTGTAGATTACTATGCACAATGTACATGTACAGACATTTTATGATAAAAATTTATTGTGGACTATTCCTCTGGACTTGCACCAAAAGATCAAAATTAAAATTCTATGAACCTTTTTTTTAAATTTTAAACGCTAAATTTATTTTGCATCATACATTGTTTGTGTTAAAACTAGTCTACTTAGCCTATTATTCAAACATAGCTACTGCCATGAAATGAAAATAGCTAAAAAGTTTCTGTTTCACTTATGCCTATTATTCAAACATCGCATCTTGTCACCTTGCTGTTTCACCTATTGTGTGGGAAATATATTATGTTTTTAAATGTAAAGTATGGTCGGTTGGGGTAAGTGGGATCCCTTTTGAGAATAGTTCGTTTTTGAAACCTTATGCATAAAGTTTTGAAGCAAAAAATTTTAAACTTATTGTCTTATTTTATCGTACATATTATTAATAAACAAAAATTCTTCATTATTTTCTAAAATAATGCTTTAAATAGTCTTAACGATTATATTTTTTAAAATATCGGATGGGGCTCCCACTTACCCCATAGTAAGGGCAGGGCCGGCTCTAGTAGTTCTGCAGCCCTAGGAGATATTGACTAGTGCCGCACCCCAATCACCCCCATTGAATAATAATAATCATAATATAAAATAATAACATGGGTTTTGCATATCCAAGCTGTGGTACACACTTTAAGTTGTCTTTAATAAAGTAGTGCATCTTATATCACGGAAACGGATGTTAATATTTTCAAAAGACTTTTAAACCACGCAATTTGTCGCCCCTAAAACTAAATTTAATTTTTAGTTATATTCCGAACTATGCTTTGCATGTCCAAGCACTGATACACGCTCTAAATTATTTGTACTTTTAGCTTTGAAGCAGTGAATCTTATCGCGCTGAAACAGATTTTCATATTTCGAAATTAGCCGCCCCTAAAATCTGCCACCTTGGCGGTCGCCTACCCCCGGAGCCGGGCGTGAGTAAGGGGTAAGTGGGTCACCCCCTTTAATTTAAATTTAAATAAAGCATATCTAAAAATGCGGTAATGCGGTCTTACATGATAAAGTATGTACATTTTTAGTGTGAATCTTTTTTTTTTTTTAATGCATCCATTTATATAAGATATTTACTGTCTTTTAAATCTGTATCACGGAAAATTTTAAAACGAAAAACAAAGCAATTTCATTTGTGAATTCTATTGAAAGTCTATAGGGACATACATTTTACTTTTACAAATAAAGGCGTGTTTATGAACGGAATACAGTTGATTAAGATCAATTTGTGTAAATTTCCAAAACTATAAGTTTAAAAAAAAAAAAAATGGAAACACTAAGTGACTGCGTCTTTGTAAAGTTGGCTAAGGAAAAAAAGAACCATCATCGTTTCATCCTCAGTAATTATCCCAACATCATCTGCACAATGCCAATAAAAAGTGTCACTATTTCTATTCGTTCTTGAAAATTCAACACTTTTTTTAAATTTGTATCATCAACTTCCAACATTAGACCTACTTAAATCGAAATGATTTTCTGTCATGTTCGTTTCACAAATACATAATCACCTTCTTTAGCAGTTTTTAGCTCAACTATCAATTCCTATATTAACTCGTCATAGTTATCTTGTATTTCGCCAATACAAATACTTAATCAGAGTTGCCCTTTAATTAGTAGATGGGTATAATACCCACTTACCACGTATAGCAAAAATGTACGGGGTAAGTGGGACCCCTCCTCTTAAACACTTATTAATGATATTTTATTCAAAAATTCTTGTTGCTGTATGAACTTTAAGTTATACTATAGGTGAAAAATTAATTATCATAAAAAATAATAAAAACTAACCAGGAAACACTTTTTTGAAAAATGTTGCTTGAACTCGCAAAAAAAAAAAAAAAAAAAAAAAAAAAAAAAAAAAAAAAAAAAAAAAAAAAAAAATTCAGAATTTTTTTTGACTAAGTGCTATGACTTATAGAAAAATTTCACGAATCCCAAATATGTGTTAAACCAATTAGTATGATGAAATTTAACATGATCTGTGCGAAAGAGTTTGAAAGAGTTGAAGAGAGTTTGAAGAGTTGTTTATCCCTATTTCAGTTTTAGAGGGGTGACCCACTTACCGTAGTGACCCACTACCCCCAACCAACCCTAATATACGAATGTTTCAAGGCTTAAAAAAATCTGAATGAAAAAATCCGAGTTTTTTGATTCAAAAAGAAAATTAAAAAATGTTAAATGATGTCACGTAGTCATTTCTAATAAACTTTAGCATTATTACAATAAAACTATTTTCATATAGAATTTTAACGTTTAAAATGTGTTTCACATATGAGCGTCTTGCAGACTAAAATGTTTGATTGCTTTTTTTTTGTATTTGATGTAAAACTAAAACTCATATTTTTAACTGATATGTTATTCATCATATGAAATTTGTTGTAATCGACTTTGATTTTTTTTTCCAATTAAAAATTTTCGTTGCTCACTTTTAATTAACTGACATGTTTTCAGCACCTTTTTCACTTTTTAAAGATATGATTATCAACAAACTAGTTTAATAACTTTTATTCCTAGTTATTTTTCACCTGGCATTAATTAATAATGAATACTAATTGTAAAAAGTAAATGAAAAGGTAGAAAATAATTCCATCAAAACTTTTTTTTATTCATTTCTAAAATATTTTTTACCGAAGTTTATTGAGTACTTTCATCAGTTGAGGTTACATTATTTTTTTTGTTCAGAGGATTAATTTTACATCCTCCAAATGCAACAAATGCCAATTCCCAAGAACGTCCAATGTTTATCGTCCAATTTTAAATTACTCTTTTTATGAATCGCAGCTCTTACACATCCTACGTCTATTTCATGCAAATGCGCAATGTATTTATTCAGAATAACCCAAATGAAAAAACGTGTAATAATGCAACTTTATTCCTGTCTCTTTGAATAATTTTATTACTACTAACAATTATAGGCAATTTGAATTTTATCATGTTTATATATTACTAAATTTGAAAATTTATTTATTCACGAATTTACACCAAGTGTAACCAAAAATAATACATTCTTCTTCTCTTTTCTTTATAAGATTTCACTAAAGTAAATAATTATGTATGTAAATGAAAAAGTCTTTTTTTCATTTTTTTTTCCACCATAAACGGTAAATGTAACCTTTTTAATTCTTCAAATATTTATATTTTGGCTAATTATAAAGAATAAATGAATACGGAAAAAAAAAGAAAAAGACAACCTTCATTAAGAGGGCTTTGCAACCTTATTTTATAATTAATATTGATTAATAGTCATACATCTGTTCGCTAGATGGCAGCATAAACGATAAGAAAATGAAGCAGAAAAGCGAAGATATTGCACTATTTCACCCTGACGCTTTCAGAATCTTTCGGTCCCTAACCGAACGTCAAAATTGTATCATAAAATTGTATATCATCAAAAAGAATATTCTAATTCCCAGAAAAATATCCATGTTATGCTCTTAGACTTATCTTTTCACAAAAAAAGCGATTCTCAACAATACTGTCATATTACGTCATTCGTTAGTTGACATTAGTTCCTTGTTGCTTACGAATAGTAACTTATGTCACATTGATAGAAGTTTTGAATCTCGTAGCAAATGTCACAGATTATGAGTTTAATGTGTTTTCTTAAAAGGTTCTTTTATTCTGAATTCCAGATTATGAATAATTTTTTCCCAGTGACTATTGTTGCTTTTAAGGTGTTACTTTTATTTGATGAGATAACGTCCCATTGACAAGAGACTAATTTTATGAATTATGGATTTTAGGCTAAGTATTATGAACTTAAAAATAAATGCAGAATTTTAAAATTTCTCAATCTCGCTCCGTTCAAACTGTTTAGGAAGTGAAGCCAAATATTACTCTTTATGAAAGCTACTGACCAAATGATGATGGAAAAAGCTGGACCAGTATACCGTTTTTGTTGCTTTATCTATTTCTGCCATTCTCGTGTGTTCAAAGCTGTAGTTCTACTATTGATTTTATTCGTCATAATCATACAGTATACTTTTGATGTTGATATGCACAAGCCACATATTAATAAAATCATTTCTCCTGGACTGAATTGGATCTCTCGTTCTCTGATGAATGAAAAATGTGGTGTAAAAGGCGGCATGGAGTTTAGAAAACATATTCCTTTATTAATAAATAGAAATAGCACATTTTCAAGCCGCACTATGAGTACAAAAAATGGAACAGCTGTTCTATTGAATAAGACTGAAAGTGCTATAAAACAAACAAACTTTAGGACTTGGGGCAAAAATATTAGAAAACAGTGCCCAATAATTCCTCCCAATCTAGGTAAAGTTTTTTCCTTATAATTTTGTTTTTGAATAATGCCTGTCATTTTGAACTATTTCATAGGGGTCTAAATTCAATATAAATCATGTTGAAAAGCAAAACTTACATCCACTTTTAATTAAATACATGAATTATTCAAAGCTGAGGGGGGGGGGGGGGGAGGGGTGACTCGATCCTGGTTGAAACAAACAAAGTCCTGAAATGTTCTTCTTTTCTAATTTCCCACCTTTCTTTAAGTTTATTTTGTTGAAAAAGTATAAAAAAAACACCTTGCTTATATTTAGGTATGTAGAGACGGGGATTGGTTAAATAAAGCTCGTAAAATACAAAACTGCTAAAGGGAAAAGCAAGAACCCTTTTAGATGTTCAAAGAAAAATTATACTTTTTTAAACTATTTTATTTTTTTAAAGAATGCACATAGCTTGGACATGCAGAGATGGGGAGTGAACTGAAAGTCGAAACATACCTTTCCATTTTGTTATAGGTAGAACTGGCAAGGGTGTGTGAGCAGTAAAGTTGCGCAGCAGTGATCTGTTTCTGCTTCATATTTATTCGCTATCTTTTTGTAGTCAAGCTCAGGAGGATGCACAGAGCTTCAGTAATGGGAGTACCACTATACCAGGGAACCTGGGGGTTTAGATAACCAATATAGACAGAGGATTTCACTTCTGGTTTAAAATGGAGTCAGGGAGTCAAAACTAGATCTGAGTATTAGAAATATGAACCTAATCGTAAGCATAATTTTCATTCGGAAATGGGGGATCAGGGAATTTCATTCCAGCAGATTTTTCGAAATTGTAGTCTTAAAAATGTATTCTAGACTATCTTTGGTAATGCTAGGTGTAAAGCTACTACAACTGCATTTTTGGAACTGCAATTTCGAAAATTACGAGAGAAAAAAATTGCCTGGGGTGGGAAGCCGAACCTCTCCTTCCCTAAGACCTAACATTATCAAAAATCGTCTGAAACTGCACTTTTACAACTACAATTTTGAGACTTTTATAGGGGAGAAATTCCCAGATTCTCCTCCTTCTGCGTACAACTAGTATGTACGCATTTTACATACAACTAGTATGAATTTCTATGAAATGGTCGGGGGGGGGGGGGTAGCCTTAACGTTCACCAGAGAAGCTAAACCCCATAGGTACGCAATTGAGCACCATACATTTCTACACGAGCTTCTTTATTTTTCTTGCATAAAAGCATGATATTTCTTGATATTTTTACTAAGTGTTAAAATGTTATGAAGTTCATTCCTGTGAAAGGGTGGAAAAAATTCATTTGAAGAAGGGCAAAGAACTCCCCTTTTTTTTTTCAAATTTAGAACCTGATTTGACTTTGCGAAACATCAGTTCTTCCTCTCTACAACACCATTTCATGAAAACATTTAAAAAAAAAAAAAAACTATAACATAATTGAAATGTGTATACACGAAGAAATGATGAAAGCTGGGTGTGTGATGTAAAAGCTGGTTGAGAGAAGCTTTCTTGCCAGTCAGCAACGGCCACCTAAGTAGCATTTCAGCCTCTTGCACATTACAGCAAAACATTATGATGATCTGGACTTTTTATTCTCGTTGTTTTTTTTTTTTTTTGAGCTAATGGGGGTATCGTGGTAACCCTGGTGACCCCATGCACACGCCCCTGGCTATATATAGGTACCTGCCAATATTTACGATTAGGCGTAAAATGTACATATACGCAATTTGGCTGTCCTTACGGGTTTAGTAGTAGTTGCATTTTTACTTTTCTGGGTTTTTTTTCTCCATCTTCTAGTTAGATTCACAAAGTCGAAGCAATAAAAATCAGTAAAACCAATCAGCCAACCATTTGATATCAATTAGGAAGTTATGCTACAATAGACCAGTCATATTAAACACATGATTTAGTTTTTAGCTTTTTACAAGTTACATTTCAACAAGATAGGTCATCGGGATTTTATCAAGCAGATTTTACATTTCTTTCAGGCACGTTCTGGGGTTTCCACTTTTAAAATTTTTTATTAAGAATGCTATGATTGGCAGTCTGCAATTATCAGGGGAGATAATCATCTTCTGGGCAACCGTGTTTTTTTCTGTTCAATACTTATTTGAAATTTTCAAATGAATTTGAAATAATTTTTTAATGATTAACTTTTCATTCATTTCTATTTTAGTAGGAAGATTTAAGATATGTACTAATGCTCCATCGTTTGAAGAACTTGGAAAAATGTTTTTCAATTTAAATCCAGGAGGACGATATAAACCACCTGCGTGCACATCTAGAAGTAAAGTTGCTTTAATTATTCCTTACAGAAACAGAGAAGAACATCTGAGAATCTTTCTCCATAATTTGCATCCTTTCCTTCAAAAGCAAATGTTAGATTATGGAATCTATGTTATTGAAGAGGTATATTTTAAATTTTCTTGATTTAAATATGTAATTGCATATTAAAGTAGCAAAATTAAAACATGCATGCACTATTATTTTTTTTCTGTGTAGTTATTATGCTATAAATGTCTATTTTATCCATATCAAGGATGGTCAACCTGCAGCATGTGTGGCACATTGTTTTATTAAGAACGGCACACAAAGACCTATTGAAAAATTTAAAAAAGAATGAATATTGTTTTGGCGCAGATTCTGAGCCATATAGTTGACAAATATCTAACTAGTGATGCAATGGATAGTGATTTGATCGAATACCAAATATTTACCCGGAATAGAGGCCATATATTTCGCTATTCGGTCACAATCAATGCTATTCAGCCACCAAATAGTTAACTCATTTTGTCTAAGAGCAAAGCACAGGCTGTATTTGAATCATGATTTTGAATGATTCATAGGTTAATTTCAATATACATTATTAAAGATTTTAAAAGGCACAAATATTTTTAAAAACTATAGCATTAGTTTAAATATTCAGCTGAAAAATTACCAAAAAGAAGAACATATTTCCGTCGCAACAAATTTTTAAAGGTCAGTTTTATATTTAAGCTTTAAAAAAAATAATGTTTTTTTTTTCTATTAGAGCCATTATTTTATAAAGCTTCTCAAATAAGGAAGAAAAAAACTCTGAAATGATTCAGCCTAGAATTGTATCATAGTACAGCTTCATTTTAAAAGAGAAACAAGATAACAAAATAATTTAACATTTTTTTTGCTACTTTCTTTTTCTTTTTAAAAATTTTATGATGCAATTGTAGAAGCTTTCTGCTTTTTTTATTTTTTCAAAAAAAAAAAAATATTTTTTTAATGGTCTGCTATTTGTTTTCGATTTTCATCTCTTCTTTGATCCTATATCAACAAATATAATTCTTTTCAAAGGTAATATTTTGCATTTAGAAACATAAAATGTTTAAATATTAGTTTTTGAGCAGTTATACCTGAGGATAATACAAAAATTAAAACTTAGTTTTGGACGTTATATTGGAATGAATAGTTCAGTTCGGACGCTCTAATGGACTGTAAAATAACATTGCATCTATACGTAGGAAATGGAACTTCATGCATCGGTTGATATAATGGAAGGGTCACTGGAATAGGAAGTCGTTTTATAGAAGGTTGACTGTAACACTAAATTTCTGTATTAAAAAATTTAATTTCTGAAGTTATTCCAATAGAAAAAATATAATTATATTTAGATAAAACTAGACTTTAATGGTGTAGGTACCATGAAAGGCAGTCTTGAACAAAATTTGGAAAAGCAATTTTCATGAATTCAAGACATTGAACACCCAATCATTCTGATTTTATCTGTTACAGTTTTCCTTATTTATTGAAAAAAAAATCATGCAGTTATTTTCAGAGTTCGCCCATATATATCAGTTGATATATATCATGATATATATCACAATATATATCCGATATTTATTATGAAAATATCATGATATTTTGATATTTTAGATATTTATTTTCTATGATAATAATTTCGATATTTATCTTCTAAACTATGATATTTTCAATTTAAAAGTTATATTAGTGGTAGCAATTTTTTAAATTTATTATTAAAAATAACCAATAAGTTATGTACTAGATATTTCTGATGTATTAATACATCATTAATATAAAAAAAGTTATATAATATTCCTTTTTTGTTTTATATTCATAAAATTATTAGTAATTTCACAATTTTAATACAGTTTACAAGTGCTTAGTTAAATATTAAATATTGTTCAGTAAAAAAAGAAAATGTGTTATGACTGCACCAACTGCTAATGCATATTTTTTATTTTGAAATAGATAACTAGGGATAAAGAAAAATGAATAAAACAGCTCATACTAAATTAACTCCATTAAAATAAAAAAAATAAAATATTAGATATAAATAATGAAAGAAACATTATAATTTTAAGCTTATATATTTTAATAATAATATAAGCAAATAAAGAGTGATTGAAGATGCTGCATTTACTATTTTGTAGACTTTATTTTTGTGCTAATAGAAAATATCATAATATTTTAAAACCCTGATTATTTCTAGTTCATAGTCTTTTCCTGGAATATGGTATATATTCCAGGTATGGTATATATTTTCTGCTCCTCAAAATTAGTAATATCTGTGATTAGCTTCACTTAAATCCCCCGTGCTCATTTCTCCAATCTGGTTAACAGCAAACCATGAGAATTCAATAAGCCTTAATCCAATCAGAAACGGCATTGAAGGTTTATTACCATGACAATCCACGTCACACTAGCTTCTATCCAGTGAGAGGTTACTGGCAAAGAAACGCATTTTACAGTGCCAATCCAGGTAGGCTTGGTTTGTTTGGATGGATTGCAGGTCACTGCCTTAAACATAATTGTTTTTATTTTTCTATATTATAATTTTTATAATTTCAAATTCAAATACAAATACAAAAGTGACGACCAGCAACAGGCTCTGGGCCCAGATAGACTGGTCCTAGTCAATTTACAATCCCCAGTGAAGATCAATGGCCCTCTTAAAACTGTCTACTCCTTTGCTCATTACCACCTCTTCCGGTAAGCTGTTCCAAGGTTCCACTACCCTGCTAACATAATAATTTTTCCTAATATCCATGTTAGCCTGAGATTTAAATAGCTTAAAACAATGACCCCTTGTCCTGTTTTCAGTGCTAAACTTTAGCCCCGTAACATCTTCCGTTTTAATAAATTTAAACAGCTGAATCATGTCCCCTCGGTCTCTTCTTTGCTCAAGACTGTACATTTTTAGCCTTCTAAGCCTGGAATCATAATCTAAGTAGGAAAGTCCACTTCTTAGCCTTGTAGCCCGCTTTTGAACCCTTTCCAATACATTAATGTCTTTCTTAAGATAAGGAGACCAAAACTGAACAGCATACTCCAAATGGGGTCTTACCAAACTTCTATATAAGGGCAGAAGAACTTCTTTAGATTTATTTGAAATAGATCTATTGATAAACCCAAGCATCTTATTGGCTTTGTTGCTAGCAATGCTGCACTGTTGGCTAAACTTTAAATCCTGACTTATTAGGACCCCCAGATCAGTAACTTTGTCTGCCTGACTAATGACTGAACCTTGCAAATAATAACTTGTACACTTATTTCCATGCCATAAATGTAGCACTTGACATTTCCCAACATTAACAGCCATACCCCATTTATCAGCCCTTGCTTGTTCTTCATTTTCTACAGTCCCCATAACTTTGATATCATCAGCAAAACAATTCATGTTCCCAGAAATATTTTTGTGAATATCGTTCATAAAGACAATGAACAAAACAGGCCCTAACACTGATCCTTGAGGAACCCCGCTTAAGACCTCACTCCAATTAGAATAATTTCCCCTTACAACTACTCTTTGTTTCCTTCTGGTCAGCCAATTTTTTACCCAAATGAAAGTTTTCCCTCCTATTCCTATATCGGCTAAATTGCTAAGTAGAGCAACATGCGGTACCTTATCGAAAGCTTTTTGAAAATCAATGTAAACAACATCTACAGGCTTCTTATTGTCCAAAGCCATGGTAACTTTGTCATAGAAATGTAATAAATTAGTTGCACAAGATTTACCTTTCCTGAAACCGTACTGAAAACTAGTCAATAGATTATTAGTCTCTAGAAAATTTACTATCTTAATTTTCATCAATGTTTCAAAAATTTTGCAAACCACCGAAGTTAGACTCACAGGTCTATAATTTCCCGCACTCCCTTTAGACCCTTTCTTGAAGAGCGGTTCAGCTGTTTCCTGGATTTTGTAATGATGCGTCAGTGTTAAATATTCTATCTTATTTTACAATATTTTTATAAATGTTTACGCAGACAGAAAGAAAAGAAAAATTACAAGAATAATTTAAATGGAACTAACCAAAATATTAAACTACATGATAGGCACACAAAAGTTATTGCTTGCTAATTTGATGACCAGATTTCAAAGTTTGAGATTCAAGATGCTCTTATTTTTTTTTACTAATAAATTATTTTATTATTTGTTATTTTAGTGGATTTTATTTGTAGGCCAATATGTATACCATATAGGATCCTGAATTCAGAACCATGACCTTTACAGATTTTAGAAGTTTCCGGATTTTAGATCCAGACCCCAAAAATATTGAAAACTGATTGTACTGTGTTTTTTTTTCCCCTCTGTGTGTTAAAAACAATTTTGCTGCTGTTCTTGCCAAAATTCTTTTTGTTTTTCTTTTATCAATCTCAACGAAAGCATACTTCGGTGTGCTGAAAAAGTGGAAGATAATTGGCAGCGCTTCTGTAAAAAGTATGCTTCTATTTCTTAATTAGGGCAGTTCTCAAAAGGTGGGAACAAAAAAGTTAACTTTGAGCAATTTCAAAAAATTTCGAATTTGACATCAATTTTGATTTTATTCTATAGTATACATACCTAGAACACAATATATGAACATGAAAAGACAGCAGGTATTTGTAAAAATTGTTAATTAGCAAATTAAATCAGCAATCTGTAGGTAACAGATTTTGGACATTGCTTTCCTGTAGGTAACGGATTTTGGACATCATCATAACGTAAGTTTCATCATTTTTGACAATTGTTAATCTGATTTTTAACTTTTCCAATGAAAATTTTATTTATTACTTTTTAAATTTTGCAATTTAATAATAAAGAGGATATTAATGAAATACTTGAATGGCTATACATGCTGCTCCTTACATTTAATAAAGTTTTGGAATGATTTTGAAGAAATTGATGCAAAGTTAAAAAAAAGCTTCAAATTAAAAATAATACAATTGTAAAAAGTGACATCAGTTTTAATAATGAATATTTTTTCTAATGTCATAAGAATTAAAATGATGTCTAAAAAAATTATTGAAGAAAGAAATTCGTATTTCTATTTGGAGATCGTTAAATTATGTTTCGAAAAGAAAGAGAAAAAGAATTCTAAATTAATAAAAGCGGGGGGAAAAAAAATTGCTAGCGCAGGTGATAAAGTCGCCAAAAGTGGTACAGCTGACGATAAACTACATTTGTCAGACTGGAATTCCCCTCTGGTAACCTTTAGCGTATCGTATACTGTGTTGTCACCAATGTCGCTAGCGGAAGTTTGCTTGGCGATGTTAGCGCAAAATGGCTTTCGTTTGATCATAGAAAGCCATGTTACTACTGTAATTTATGCATTGTTCAATGTGTAACGTATTAATTATGCAAAATACCAATGGATTAAAAAAGATAACATTATAATAACCTTTTTTATTGAGGTTAGAAGACTGTGGATCATCAAAAATTATGAATAAACGGACAGAATTATCGGCATCAAGATCGTAACGCCATTTGGACATCTCACATGTATGTTTAAGAAAAATCATTTTTCTTCTAAGATACTGCATAAAAGCTTATGAAAACACTTTTAAACAATTAAAAATTGATTCTGAGGATCGATAAATACCTTTAAAACAAAAACATCATATACTTAGTTCTCAAATAATAGCATTTTAAAGATCGCAACTTTTGGACATACATCAAATTTCAAAGTTACGTTTTTTTAAAATCGTTTACAAAGTAAATAATCTATCTTTATTTTTGTTATCTGTGTAAAATATTAACAAAAAGTTATTCAGTGTAAGATTCATACCTTTAATTTTTTTTTTGAAACGTATGGAAATAATTAAAAAAAAATTTTTTTTAATGGTACATTTGCTCAGTTAACGTTTTGGTATGTCCAAAATTGTGCCTTTTAGCAAAGAAAATATTTTTTTAAGGGCATTTGAAGAGCATTTTTTCCATAATTTATGTCAATTCTTGTCTCTATACAGTATTATAGTTTAACTCAAAAATTTTTGAGTTAATTAAAATGAAAGTTATTTGGTGTTGAAGCTTCAAAGTTGAGGTCTGTGTTTGTTCCCACCTTTTGAGAACTGCCCATTAGTGCAATGGTGCAGCTAAAATTTCTGTTGCTAATCTACCTCATTTTTGCACATTTCAATTATCTTTAGTCAATTTCGATGCTGGTCACTGAACATAATTACTTAAATTGTGTAAAGAAAGACTTTTGGTTTATTTGTATTTGGTGACATTGTATGTCATATGTTATATATATGTATATATTTATAGTCTGGTGATTCTAAATTCAACAGAGCAATGCTGATGAATATAGGATACGTTGAGGCTTTGAAACAATATGATTATGACTGTTTTATTTTCCATGATGTTGATTTAATACCTGAAGATGATAGAAACTTTTATTCTTGTCCGGAGCAGCCAAGACACATGTCCGTAGCAGTAAACACAATGTACTACAGGTAATGTTACATGCTAACAGGTTTTATAATATATTTATTTATATAGTGAAACCTCTCCGAGCGACCACCTGTCTTAAGTGGCCACCCCTCTTAACGGCCACTTTCTTGCCATATGGATTTTTTAGCATACAGACTTAATGTTAAAAACACCCTAGCAACGGCCACCCAACCCTTCTGAACGGTCGTCAAGTGAATGCATCCATTCCATTTTCCAGGAAAATCGATTCACTTTCTGCTTTTAATCTGCAGCTTTTCAGTTCAAAGAGTAGAATTCTTATTGGCCTTTAACGAATTCCGATAATTTTGGAGTAAAAATGTCACACAATGTTTATTTTATTAGTTGGTCAGTGTGTATGTGTAATCTGGGTTGCAGTAAATACTGTCCCAGATCATTTTATGAACTAAAATTTTGAAAACTAAAGATATCTGCGTTACTCTATGCTCGTATAAAAATATTAATGTCAAACTTTCACCTTTTAAAGAACTTTGTGAATCCTAATGTAATGAAAGAATGATGTATGAATGGTAGAAGAATAAAAAGCATGAATTTTTAGCAGTACAATCTCTTTATTATTGAGATGTGTTAAAAGAAGTTTCATTATTTGGATTTGTATTGTAAAAAATAAGGAATACAATAGGATTAGGAAAAACTTTAGAATTTGTCTTTTTATTTGAGGCTTTTAAATAAAATGATTTTTTAAAAGGAAATTGTGTTTCTAAACGCATTAAACCAGGAACCAAATTATAACATCACTTTAGTTTGCATTAAAATTAACCCTGATTTGCTCCAAAAACATGTAAAAGACTTCTTTTGGAGCATTAAAATGCAGCTAAAAGGGGAGGTTCACAAATGGACCACTCAGAATCTAGATACAAACTTTCAACAGAATACTGTTTTTGAGTTGTGCGACATACATTTGTACATGCACGCATACAGATGTCAAGAGCTCACTGGAAGACCTGATAATTAATTTATCGATCCTCAAAATGATCGTTTCAACTTCCTATGTTCTTAGATTTAGATCGCATACACACGTGGATGCGATGGGCCAAAAAAAGTACTTAACATTCATTCTGGGGAGTAAAATGTAAATTTAGGGAAATTCTTTGCAATTACAATACTTTCTTTAATATGTAAAATGAAGTAAAAAAGATAAATTGTAGCTTTTATTTGTATGCTTTGTTATTATTTTTTTGCACTTTGTTTTAATTTTATCTAGATATTTACATGCATGATTTACTAATGTGGGTGTAATTTATGTCAAAACTATTTATAAATATTTTCCTGCATAAATATATCTGCATATTTTGTTTTATTTTAGGTTACCGTACAAAGATTTATTTGGTGGAGTATGTGCTTTGACAAAAAAGCATATGGAAACAATAAATGGTTTTTCAAATGAATTTTGGGGATGGGGTGGTGAAGATGATGATATGGCTAATAGGTGATTTTTTTTGTTATAAATAGATTTGTGACATTAGTTTATTCTTTTAAGCATATTTTACATGATTAGTTTCTTCCTCATCTATCTAAAGTAAGAACAATGTGTGTGTGTTTGTACTTGACCGATTTCTGCAAGAAAATAAAACTTTTTACTTGAAAAGAAAGTTTTTGACTATAATATTAATTTTGAAAAACTGTTGTAGGTTGTAAATTAAAATGGATATTATCTTTATGTTTAAATAAATTAAACATCAAAGAAAAAGTTGAAATACCAGTTAAATGAGGAACGCAAAATAAAGAAATAATCGAAGACAACATGAAACATATTGT
This sequence comes from Uloborus diversus, assembly GCF_026930045.1. Lineage (NCBI taxonomy): Eukaryota > Metazoa > Arthropoda > Arachnida > Araneae > Uloboridae > Uloborus > Uloborus diversus. The sequence continues at coordinate 124,871,924 of NC_072736.1, forward strand.
CTGTGTGTATAAGCCAAGTCAAATGTTTGAGTTGTTATTCTACTTGTCTTCATACATCGATGTTGCAGGTGCATATTGACCGTTCCCAACCCGTAATTCTGTAGACGTGCTAATTCTTTCGTGAACACTAGATGGCACCACTATTTTATTGTTTATTTCATGAAGTAAAACTTATATTTTTGTTGAGAAATTCAGTTTAGCTTTGTTTTTAGTGTGTGAGAAGAAGATATTAAAAGTAATCAGTCAGTGCACCTGTTGACGTGTAATTAACCAATTAAGAAATAAAATACCTTAAAACTTCATAGCTAATATAATTACTATCTTTTTTTTAAATTAAAAAATAAAATTCTTGATGTTAAAATTCAAGAGAAAATGATCTATGATACTTTATCATGTGTCGATAGGTTTTATGACGGTGTATAACATATATTTAATACTCGAAAGTTTACTTTTCAAGTTAAAAATTACATTGCCTCTTTTCTTTTCTTTCTTTTTTTTTTAATGGGGCATTTAACATAAAATGAAAATGATTATTTTTTTGAAAAAAAATTCTGTTCTGTTTCATTCAAATAATCATGCTTTTAATTCTGTACCGCCTTCTCCCCCACAGTTCTTATATTATCAAAATTAAAAACCAAATTATGGTTCAATGTTTCTGATTATGAGCTCAAAAATAATTTCAAGAAAAGATCATCATTCCCCTTATCAACTTAATATAAATAAATAAAAAGGCAAATTGAGAACCAGAAACTGGTATTGGTTTGTAAACTACTAACCAGGCTGGTCTTATTCATGCAATCTGCATGCATATCTGATAGAATGCCTGGTTATCCCACCCAGAGCTGCTGTTTTGTCCCAGTTATGAACTCATCAGTTTGGAACAGTCAATAACCATGCTGGAGGCAAATATCCTCTTATTGGTGCTCAGAATACGAACAGACTGGCAATTAAATTAAGAAAACCAGCGAGAAACACCAGCAATGGTGTTCTTGGGTATTAAAGAGTAAGTTACTGCCTTAAGCCAGAGCTAAGGTAGAACTACAGTTAAACCTCTTGTTAAACCGCCCCTCGAAAAACCACCACAGTCCTAATTCGCCAAGAAAGATTATTTAAAAAAAGTTGTGTGTAGAAATGTAATACAAATTCTCTCATTAAATTGCCACCCCGCTGTCCAGTACTGGACAACACCGCAGTCTCTGGGTGAGATAACTGGGCTGTTGGTATATTGCATGTAGCACTCTTTCGAGATTTTTTTTATGAAAGCTGCTGAAGGATTTCATAAACATATATTAATAAACATATTATATATACATTTGATTGAAAGTAACTTGCCTTTGTATTGTAATTGTCAATTTAGCAGTACATCCTGTACAGAGCCTGATCATTCTGATATTGGACACGGGGGCACAATTCTATTTCAGGGTCCCCTTAGGGCCCAACAAAGGTTTTTGAGAACGCTGGACATGAAATTCATTTTGTGCCCCACTCCTCCTATTCCTGCTTATTCTATGTAATGAAGCTATAAAATATTTCAATACTTGCGTATTAGCACAGCCATGCTAAATTTGGTGGTACCTCATATCAAAATATAGTACTATATATTTAAAAAGTAGAAGTGATATAGTATACAAAAATTATTAAAGATGTAGTTGCACTTAGCCCGTTGCAGTAAACTGTAAATATTAAAGTTATCTATGATATAACTTTTAATAGTAAATACAGACTAAACTTGGTGTGGTTTTAGGATTTGCACAGAGATCAAGTTTTTAAGGGGAATTTTTATCAACAAATAAGAGATTTTTTTTCCTTGTCTTAGCATTTGCAAAAATATCAATGACATCATTGTACTCCAGATTTTGAGGGAAATTATTATTTATTTTGAATTAGCATGATAAATAAAGGGGATTTTGGGGCCCTCTGAAATCTAAGAGGAGGGGCCTGTGCCCCGCATGCCCCTGCGGTAATAAGGCTCTGATCCTGTATGCTTTGAAGGACCATCCCCAGGAACTCTTCTGTCTGTCTTATGCACACAGCAATAGCTGATTTTGTATTTATTAAATCTCTCTGATTTCGGATATGTTGTTGCAACACGCCATGTACTTTTTGTATCTTCACTGTATTGCTGTAACCAGTTCTGTGTATAAAATTAACAAGCATATTTAAGTTAAACCTGTAGAAGCCATTCAAAAGAGAAATTAATTCAATTTCTATTAAAACACAAATACAATCTAAAAAATCTTTAACCTAAAAAGGCCCAACATAGCAATTAAGTAAAGAACATGTAAGTACTGGCGAAAAAAAACAACAAAACTTAAAGAACAGGAAATTAATTTTAAAAAATGCTTCAAAACGTGGGTAAATAAAACTAAGGGTGAATATGTTCCCCCCTCCCCCCAAAAGGAAGCGATCACACCCCCATCACCAAAAAAAGAAAATCATTGGCATATATATATATATATATATATATATATATATATATATATATATATATATATATATATATATATATATATATATATGTGTGTGTGTGTGTGTGTGTGTGTGTGTGTGTGTTTTGCAAAAAAAAAAATAAATAAAATAAAATAAATAAATAAAAAGACTAGAAAGCCTATTGGAGTACTTTTGTAAAAGAGCTGTTCTGACTTACATTTTCACACTATATATATGTACTCCCCCCCCCCCAATACTGCATATAATGTTATCAAATTGATATAGTTGTAGCAATTAGACCGTTGATTAAATTATTAATTACAACGTTAAACCTATGGGCACATGGATTGTCACATTTTTTTTAAAATTCCAATAATTTAAATCGACTGTTCTGTCCCTTTAATAATATTTTTTTTTCGGAATTATCCGCAATTAAATTAAGAAAAATAATTTAAAACTTACATTTGCTGCATTTTTATCAGTGATTTCTTTTATTCTGAAAGTTAAATTTTCATTTTGATCGTTTGTAATATTAATATTTGAATAAGTAAAGCCGGATAGTAAGCTATCTATGGTTAAAACTTCAAAAGACATAAGACATTTTTGAAAAGAGCGCAAAAAATGATGAAAAAGTAGTGGCGCCATCTAATGAGCACAGAAGAAACCAAGCCATCTTAAAAAACATAGTGTGGCTTACAGAATTACCGCTTGGGAACAACCAAATATGCATTGCAGGCGACCCTCGTTTTACTGGGGGGGGGGGGGGTTATGTTCCAAGGAATTTAAAACTGCATAAATTAAGACTTAATAGTGTTAAAATAGGATTTAGGTTCTATAACGCTTCCATAATCACTTGCATCATTTCCATGATGGGATCTTACTTCACTAACAAGTCCGAAAGATCATTCAAGGAATGGCTCAACATTTTCAGAGTGAAAGTTTTTGGTGGTGTTTCATCGAAGTCAGTCATTGGTTCCATTTTCCTTTGTCACTTCTGAAAGCTCTTCTTCCGGTGAGCTCTGATTTGTAAGAGATTAATAACTTCATTTCAGGAAAAAGCTCTGGAAACAATCGTAAAAATGTCTCCAGCGGCCCGAGCTCTCTTATTAACACTTCAAAATCCTCATTAAAGTGTTATCTGCAATCTCAGGAGTCTGGATTTTGAAAGAGGAGAAAATTTTGTCTGTTTCCAATGCCACTTCCGAGTAAAATCAAAACTCATCTGCGTAAAAAAGTGTCAAATCTTAAACAGCGTATAATCAAATCCCTGTAAAATTAACCCACTTAAAACAAGAGACTACTGTATATACAATGGCGTATCTAGCATGGGTGACACCCGGGGCAGTAATTTGTGGCGTACCCCCCTCCCCCACAAATGCAAACGAAAAAAAAATTATGTAAACATGAAATTCATGCAATTATCAGAAACAACTACATTTGTATGATAATGAAATTTTAAGTGGGCTAATGTGCAGAAAACAAATAAGCATGTGGGGTCTGGAGGTTCACATATTTTTCAAAACTTGCATTTCCACTTTGGGTGTCACCCTACAGACGCGTGACACCCGGGGCAGAGCGCCCCCCCCCCCCGAGCGAATAATAGGTGAAGTAAAATATGACCGTTTTCCCTGACATTCATAAACCAGTTTCAAAGCACATTCAGCTTTTCTAACTTTTCCAGCATGGTTTTGCTTGTTGTTTAAATTTGAATTTAACTTCACTTTGTTTTCAATCTCGACACAATTCTTTAATAGTTTACAAAGTAATGGCAACAATGGAGGTTCTACATCAATGCCTGCAAAATGTCCAGTGACTGAATTTTTTTAGGTGCAAAAGAAAGTTTTCTTAGGGGGAGTGTGGTCACCGGGGGCGAACTTTCTGCAGCAGAAATTTTCAAAATTTCTAGGTTTTTTTGTTCAAAATTTTTCTGTCCTAGAAAAATTTTGAACTGCTATTGAAAACCACAAAATGCTACACAGAAAGTCTCGTCAGGGTTTGCCTATGTATTTCTGTTAATTGAGGAATAAAAATGGGGAAAAAATTGAAAGTTTATGAAAAAGTGATAACAATTAACAAAGACGCTGATTACAATATCCGACTTTTTTAACATGTGTTAACATACAAGTGTTCCTGGACTTCGTGTTTCTGATATAAAATTAAGTGAATGTTAACATTAACCGTGATCACATTAAGCAGCGCCTACTGTATATCTAAAAATCAGATTTTTTTAACTAGTCAGTTGACCTTGGAAGGTTTGTTGTCATTGGAAGAGGGGCAGGGGGCAGGGTAGGAATATCAAAAAATAGATTGTGCACTTATTAAATCAAAAAGGTACATTTATTAACATACATTTAATCAAAATTTTTTTTTGCAAGTGTGACCTTGGATAATCGAGAGTTTACTGCAATAATTATAACACATAGATATTATAAAATGGGTCAATTAACTCCGAATGGTCCTTGATCCCGCAGACTACCGATTTTTTCTTCTTTGTGATTGAAATCAGTCAATGAATCACAAGTGATTTTGAACAATGACTTCCGACTTTCTGATACAGATTCATTCAAATCTTGTTTTGCTGAAGTATCTTTCTTTTAAAGAGACTTGGAGTAATGGGTATTATTGTTGTTCATTATGTTTTATACTTTATTTTTAGGTTAAAGTTCCATGGACTTCAAATTTTCAGGTATTCTGCTCAAATTGCCCGGTACACTATGCTGAAACATAACAAAGATGAACCTAATCCAAAGAGGTATATAACAAAAGTATTTTAGTTCAAAATAATTTAATTCTATTTGCATCAGTGTTATCATTATTTGATTAATTGAAACACTTGTGTAAAATTAGTGATACTTTAAAATTGTATTTAGTTTTCTTTAGCAAGGGGGGGGGGAGGAGGGAGCATTTAATGTTCTGATATACTGGAACCAATCAATGATATTTGGAACATATGTAGACCAAGCTAAAATCGTTCAGATTGATTTGATTCTGAAGCAGTTTGATTTGTTTATACAATAAAGGAAAAAAATGATGGAGGGGAAAAAAAAAAACACTCACACACAATCTAATTTTTTTTTAATTATAGATTTTGGAATATTACTTTATTAAGTACTAGTGGTACCCACACAGCTTTGCCTGTAGTAGAAAATTAAAAGGTCATTTGGTTCGCCTGTATATTTAAAAATAATAGATGATGAATTTATCGCTAATTTGCTATGCTTACCCATGTTATGATAATTTGGTAATTTACTTGCCCACGTTGTGATAATTTGCTCGGTGAAAAATTCTTAAAATTGGAATAGAAAAAGAACAAAATCAAATTTTCAAAAAATCGCTTCAAGGTGCACACCCCTATGCTATAAACTAATTCTGTGCCAAATTTCAAGAAAATCCTCCAAACGGTCTAGGCGCTACACGTGTCACAGAGATCCTGACTGAGAGAGATCCAGAGAGACTTTCAGCTTTATTATTAGTAAAGATGTTAGCAAAACTACATAATTTATTGCAGAAGGCATAGGTTTTTATCCTAATTTCCTGTTGAAAGAAAATGTATGCACACAAATGAAACTTGAATTGCCCTAAGAATTTATTTATATCCCCCTTGAAAACTATTTTACTTAACATACATTTGTTTCTAATTTTTTTTCTTAGCCATTCATTGATTTCAACATTTTTATCTGCTTCTAACAACCAATAACTGCTTGTTAAGCATTACTTTTTTAAGATGCTAAAGCTTTCTTTCTTCTTTTCAAGTAGGAGTTTTGTCCTTTGTATCCAACTGAAACTGCATACTTTTTACACCTTGAACCTGATATAATTGTACAAGAAAATGAATCACAAAGTGTACATTTTGAATATATTAGTTGAGTAGCAGCAAGATTAATCTTTCATTCATTAATTTCAGATACCAAAAATTGTATAGTGGGCAATCAAGATTTAAAAAAGATGGCTTAAGTAACCTAAAATATAAGCGTTTGGATATAGTCCTTAAAAAATTATGCACTTGGGTCTTGGTTGAGATAGAACCCATTGAAAATTAATTTCTAAAATTTTGGTAAGTATCATGACTCAAATGTCTTAGTCCCTTTTATGTTACAGCAATAAAAGGCTTCAAAAAATAATGTAATTTTCTAAAATTTATACAGGATAATTAAATTGGTTAAATTTTAGAATTGTTAATACTTTTGTTCTAGTCATCATCTACGTTGAAATATTAAAGTCTGCTTATAGGCTGAAAATGATGGAGTAAAACAGTTGCAAATTGGCTATTAGTAAATAAAAGAATACATGAAGATTTTAATTAGTGATTTTGCTTTACTGTACATTTGTATATTTTAACATCATATATATTTATATTAAAATTTAGATTTAAAATATTTTCTTTTCATCTACTTATGAATACATTTTTTTAAACAAAATAAAATATTTGAAAAAATTGCTTTGTTTCTTTATCAAACCTTTTCAATTATAGAGTTAATTGAAACTATGGAAAGAAAATGGAAAAAATAAAAAGAGGAAAAATATAAAAAATAACTTTTGCTATGGTTAAGGGTGTAAAATTCTCTAATAATCTGTCAGAGAATATTCTCATGGTCAGAATATTCTTGTACAAACTCGTTATACAGTCAAAAGGTAATTTCGTATTTTAAATGTGAATAACTACTCAAAAATGGAGAAAATACTGGAGAAATTATTTTAAAGAAAATGCTGTAGCGCAAATGTTTTACAACTGCAAAAAAATGGTAAGATTTTTCTGGAAGCAAAATTACCTGTATTCAAGCAATTTAATTTAAACTAAATTATTTCCATTCTCTGTTAATTATTAGAAACATTCAGGATTTTTTAAAAGTTCTTAACATGCCCAGAACTTGAAAGCACTTTTAAATTCGAAATAATGAGCTACCGATTTATAAGAGCAATCAAGACTATCAGTACTTTAAAATCAAAGAGGACAATGTGTTGAATCATAGCGGAAGTGACTGTTCACAGAAAGAAGTGGGAAATTAGAATATGTAGCATCATGAAAGTAATAAAAACATTATAGTCAAAAATTAAGAAAAACTTGCAAAGAAATGTGTGTTACGTATACGGTAAAACTTCGGTAACTCAACCACCCCAGTAACTCGACATTTATTTTTCTTATGGTTGGCCCAATACTAATTTCAATGGCTGAAAACCTCTCTAACTTGATGCATATTTGCAAGAACCCTTATAAGTCAACATCCAATTGCTAGTCTATTCCAATCTTTGCTACTCACATTCTTTCATACATAAGTGGATAATATAGATGCACACGGCGTGTGTAGAGACATTTCGCATCACCTGATAATTGTTATTAATATCAATATGAAATATTGATCATCTTCAAAATAGGTCAATAAATTGATAAAAAATTTTGCCCTTTGCTTTCATGGATATATGATTGAAAGCAAAAGGCAGTGTCTTGTTAAAAATCTTGTTTAAATTTACCCACTGTGTATTGCTTTTCATAACTGCAGATAGTTTTGTGCGCAGATGCTTTTTATTTTTATCTTACTATACTTTCATATTGACCTTTTCTCAGAATTTTATGCTGCAGTTTTCTTGATCAGTCAATCCGTTTTTGGAAATCTCTTTTAGAGAGAATTTCACCTTTTATCCAGAAGAGTCAGCAACCACACTCTGTGCTGTTAGTGCAATTCTAAAAGGCTAGGAAAGGGTAGGATAAATGTACCTGGCGGAGTCCTCTCGAGAAAGAAGGCACTGTGACATGTTTTTCCATCACGTATGAGCAGGACTTTAACAGACCTGACTAACAAGAAGCTTTTATCTCTTTTCAAAAATTATGGATTTATTTCTCATGAGGTATTTAAATAATATTCGCAATTTTATTGTCTAGTTTTCAAAAAAATAAAACTAAACGAAAAAAAAAAAATTATTTATTGGAATAATTTTTCATAATGTGAATGTTAAGCCTTATTAAGTAAGTGATATAGAAACTCTTTAGGAATTAAAATTATGGAACCTCAGTAAGTTGACATATGCTTAAGTCGACATGTTTTATGTCATATGACCCCTTTGGGGTGTCAAGTTATCAAGGTTCCACTGAATGCTGAATTAGGTTATGTGTCCCCCTGATGAAAGGAGACACCCCTAATAAATTAATGAAACTACTGATGTGAAAATAATTCTGAAGGTAACTGTTTTTAAATGCTCTGTAAAAAAGTAATGTCGACCCCACTTAATTGAATATCGTCGGTTCCAAGAAATTTTATTTTATTAAGCTGGTAAGTTTTCTTTACCTTTCTAAATAGACAACATTTGTCTTAAAACGCAATAATAATAAATCAATAGCTATATAAAGGAAATATTAAATGTTATTGGCGAAAAGATTTTAAACTAAGTTAAATAAACAACAAAGTAGTTAATAATTAGTATGTATATTACAAATGCATATGAAAATTATAAAAAGCTTGAGTTATGAAATCTGTTTTGGTATCTTTTTTCAGTACATTCTTTTCTGAAAAAATTCCATAATAGTAGATTGCTTACTCAAGATCTTTTGGGAACATATTTCTGACTCTCTTTTCCCCCTCCTCATCTACCGTGTTTTATATTTCATATTTGTCAATTTATTATTGTCTAAAATGTGTATATTTCTTTGTGTTTTTTAATTTAATTATCATCTGTTTTTTTTGTGATAGCAAAGACAAAAGAAATTTTGTAGAACATGGGAAATGTTTTGATGAAATATAAATATGGTTTCTCTCTTCCATTGTCATCAAAAAATATCACTTTATATTTTTATGTTCTTACTTAATTTATTTCAAATTTTTCTCAGCAAAAACATTTGCAAAAGTTGGTCAATATTATTCGATTATCCAGGGAAATCATTTGATTAAGCGGGGATTTTCAACAATGTCTATGGGGAAATATTCAGTTCTGAGAGGTTTTATTGGTATAAGCGGGGTATTTATCTGTTACCTGATTAAGCGGGACTGACGGTATAAGTAATGTCCTTGTCACTTTTGAATCTGTTGTTTCTAAGGCATAGCTTTTTAAGATTCTTTAAACACAACAATATTCACTACTCACATCTCTAATTGGGACAGTATGTGCTAACATTATTAAACTGGCTTTAAAATAAATTTTGATTTGTTTTGCCTTTTAAAATTCTAATTTGTTGTTTTTCATATATTGATCAGAAAATTCATAAGTTATTTACGTACAATGGTAAATAGATTTAAAATTCAAATTTTGTTCAACTATTGATTAAAATGCATTTTGATTCATAGACATACAAGAAGCATAGATTTTTCAAATAAACATTTTGTGAATTATAGTAAAAAATATATTTTATGTTTAATTTGCCATTTTTATTACTTGTTTTTCAGCTTTAATTGTTTAATACGCTTAATTGAGCAATTCAAGACATTTCTCTTTTTTTTTTTTTTTTTAAATCTCACTAATCTAGAATCTTGACTCCTGTTCTTAAAGTTCAAATTTTGTTGCTTTTCCAAAATTTTTTTAGCTACCAATTTTAACGTTTAGTTTCATTTGAAACAAAAACCTTTCAAATTAGTTTTTATCGTTCAGATTTTCCCAAGTGCAAATAAATGTCTCCAGAAAACCCCAGGAAAAAAAAATTTTTTTTTAATGATCATTCCATCATTCCAATCGATTTCTGATGTTAATAGCACTGAAATATTCCTAAACACGTAACTTATGATTACACTAAACTCCCGATTATCCGCGGAATGGGGTGGCCCGGTAATCGCGTATAAGCAAAACCGCAGATAATCTGAATAATAGGTAAAAAAAGATACTTAGTGTATGTAATAGATAAAAGATATTAATGACACACATTCATTCAAATTATAACATTGATATTAATGAACATAACATACTAACATTGAATATAAAATATATATGTAAAATCTAAAAGCAAACAACAACACAATCACAAGTTTCAAAAAAAGAAAAAGAAAAAAAAGGTGAAAGGACCCACAGATAATCCGACCGCTGATAATCGGGAGTTTACTGTATTCAGTTTTCATGCTTTTTTTTAAAATTTCACTTAGAAAATGACACATGTAAAAAACATCACCTAGTTTCTTAAATTCAAATTGATTCCAGAGACAAATTTTTAACTACTTGAAGACTAAAATATGCTGCAATGTTCCTTTTTTGTTGGAGCTGTTAACTACTGAACCTTTTATCATAGCTTTTTTTATTTATTGCAATTCTTTAGGATTTAACTTACTATTGTGAGGGGGTCTCACAGGGGTTCAGCTTAAAAAACTTGGTAGGAAATTATTTTTAATAGAAGTTAAATTATTATTTTTTTGCATTATATTAATAAATATTTTGAATGTGAACTTATTGTTTGTTTGCTGAAAAAAAGGGTTTTCTTATTTTTCACTAACAGTAGGGACAAGTGAGGGTAATGACATTTTGACGCACAAAATATTAAAATATGAAATGAAACAATTTTTACTTTTATTAAACTATTAATTGTATTCTGAAAGTATTAAAAGGAAAATGATGAAATTTATAGAAGAGACATTTTATATCCATCGAGATAAATCAGAACATTGTCAATCTGTACACAAAAGATCAGTGTAACATTTTATTTATAAGAATTCAGATAAGTACAATTTTAAATAAGAATGCCTCATATCATGTTATGTAGTCTGTTTTGTATTCAGTAGTCCTCGATGTTGTCAACCTACTTAAACTTATAACATAAATACATTACAACCATAAAAATTTGCATATTATAACTGTGAGATTGGCCCTTATATATCTTAAAATATACTCTAAATAATTTTAATAAATATTTAGGTAAAATTAAAATAATGTAATGCAAAAAAAGTTCATAATGTGGCTGGATGGTAGAAAAATTACTCTTTTATTTATAAAACAAATACAAACACTTTCCTTATTACAAATACAAAACACTTAGTACAAAAACAAAATATCACAGGCAAAGTACAGGTTTCGCTAAATGCAATCTATGACTTCTGGAACAGAAAAACTACCGTATATCTTCTTTAGTTTTAGAACTTATTTTTTTTACACTAAATGTCTGATTACTTCTGTTGAAGTCTAGGATAATACATCCTTTGTGGCCGTCAAATCGGTTTTTCGTAACCTGAAAATAGTTAAGAGCAATTAGCAAGTAAAAAAATCCCCTCATTGTAACTGTCTCATTAATGTATAAATTGTAATAGCCCCCCCCCCCCCCCCCCTCAAAAAAAATAAAAAGTTCAAGACAATTTTTCAGGTTATCAGTTCCGAAATTAACGTACTATGTTCCAATATCTCAGTTAAATCATCTTTGGTGCTTAAACAAAGTTATGATTCTTAATTTTTCATAACATTTAAATTTTTTAATACTTTTATTTAGGTTGCTAATCATGAACAATTAGCAACTGATATGAGACAGGCAAAGCACTTTTGAGGATTAATGATGTTTGAAGAATTGATTGCTTCACAGAAAATGCAAAACCCAATATTCTTCATTGGTCTGTCAAATTAAAAAAAAAAAAATCATATATATAACAGCCAATGATCAAGTCACGCGTATGTTTCAATAATGAAACTCGCGCCACAGCATGATAATTTGAATTGATAATATGTTTTGGTAATGTTTAACATGCAGAGAAAAGCTTTATTATGCAAAGCTGAACTCGATCCGGTAACTTAACTGTTTTACTGGTAAGGCTGAAGACTGTCATTTCATGGGAATGAATAAACAAAAAAGCGGTCAACTATGAATGCTATCTACTGGAGCATGGATGCCTTAATCCACTGGAGTTTGGTAATATTTTTATAATCGAAATTTTAACCCTAACAAGCAATTGCTTCGTTAAAATGTAGAAGAAGAGAATCAATTTTCACCTGTCATACCTTGATGGGTGATTTTCTAGTTAATAATAATATCCCTTTCCATAAAGATAAAATGGCAGATGAACATTTTAAGCTGATTTTACAATAACAAATAATCACAAAGATAGATATCAAGACTTAAAAATACTGCAATACCTGTAGATACTGTCTAGTTTTGGTTGTCTGTAAAATAAGTATGTTGTCAGCTTCTTGAGATGCCTTAGCAGTGCCAGCTATTGAGTTTGTATTCAACTCTGAATATTCTGGTTCCTAAATTGAATATCATGGACTAAATTATAATTAATTTTCTTTCAAAATAAACAAGAAAAATTGCTACTGTACATCCAGTAAACACAGTAGAATCCTCTTATATCATGCCCATTATCCCCATGTATCCCACTGATGCCATCATACCTCCTGTTATATTCAGAGATTAATAGTTCTTTTTTTTTTTCTCTCAAAACGCTTCAAAGAGCACCCCTCTCCCTGGCTTCCCCACAGGTACAGGTGCTACAGAAGTTCTGAGCATAGCGAAATGGCTGTTTTTGCTGTTAAAAAAGTCACATAAAAATTCGTAGTCTCCTGTAACATTTTGCTTTGGGCTTAAAGTGAGTTTAGCCTAGAACTTTGACCAAAATAGTTAAGTACTTTTATATCACAGGGGTCTGTCCAGGATTTTTCACAGGGTCCGTTTTTTGTGAAAAATTAAATAATTTTGTGAAAAAATGAATAAGATTTGTAAAAAATAATTAATTTCGCAAAAAAAAAAAATTTTTTTTGTTAAAACAAAATTTTATAATTTAGAGATGGCACAAACTGCATCAATTAAACTTAAAGTTGAGTGTTTTCCTCTTCTATGTCGAGAATATCATTCTGGAGTGTTTTTCTGATATTTGGCGGGGGGGGGGGGGGGGGGGGGGGGCATCGCTCTCTCAAGTATCAATATTTATCTACCATTCTACATTTTGTTAAATTATACTACAAATGTTTCTGTCCAGTATTTAAAATAATTGTAACAAAAAACAAAAAAAAAAAAAAAAAATTCAGAATAAGGTTCAGCATTTAACTTTGTGACCCAAGACGCTCTTAAAAAGCACAGAATTTCGTTTAAAACGTATAAATTCCGTGATTTTAACAAAAATAAAAAGTTATTTTAATTGTTTACCTCTTAACAAAACGTAATAAACATCAAAAATTCGAAAAATCGGATTCCGATAGCGGATGCAAAGAGTTCGCAATTCTCAAAGTGAAGGCATCAAAAGTATAAAAACGACTTGTAAAAGAAATATTTTTGATAAAATTATTTTAAAATTGCATTTTAGAGTCCTATGATAAACATTTCATTAACATCTGTGGACACAGTTGAAGCAAAAAAAAAAAAAAAAAAAAAAAAAAAAAAAAAAAAAAAAAAAAAAAATAAATAAAATAAATAAATAAATAAATGAAATAAAATAAACCATCTATTTAGCATTTTAATTTTTGACTCATAACAGAAAATGGAATTTTGCTTTAAAAACTTGAAATGAGAGTTCTAACAGAAATAAAGAGACTTTTCATTTATTTGCATCCTAATAAAGCGAAGTTAGCTCGAAAAAAGAACAAAATATGACTCTCATATCAGATTTAAAGGATTGCATTTTTCAAAATGTAGATATCTAAAGAAAAAAAAACGGTAATTAAAAGAGTTTATTTAAAGTTAATCATCCTTGTTAGCATCGAAAAATCAAAACCCATATAATTTTCTCCCAAAATAACAATTAAACATCGCACCGCACTGTAAAAACGCAAAAATTGACAAGCTAGTAAAATGAGAATATTTTCTAATCAAGTCATTATAAAGGTTCAACGCCAGATGCTAAGTGGTGATAATTTTGAAGTTGGTAACCCTATCTGAAGCGATCATATTTTTTCCTCACCCTTACTATCCTTTTGCAGTTCTAAGTTCATTTCGCAGATATATATTATTGTTTATTAAATCATGAGCGGGGGGGGGGGGGGGGGAGTGCTTACCAATGCCTTTTCAGAAAAATTTACAACAACACCGCTGCTAATTAGCTGTGATAAAACAAACAAACAACCATTATATTTATTTGGCAGTAGCAATTATTTATCGCTTGCAGGAGCATCGCAAGAGTGCCGATTTTTTTCTTTCAAAATTAGCCGATTTTGTATAAGCTGATCCCTCTAATTTGACTTCAAAAAAGGTTCCAAAAATTATCGGTTTATACACAGAAATATGCATTGTTTTGCTTTCAGATTTGCTCTTTCAATTAACAATTTGTGAAAGATTCGATCTTGTTTATCAGAATTTTGTGAAGGGTCTGTTTTGTTTGATCGGGATTTTGTGAAAGGTCCGTTTTGTTTGATCGGGATTTTGTGAAAGGTCCGTTTTGTTTGATCGGGATTTTGTGAAAGGTCCGTTTTGGTTGATCGGATTTTTGTGAAGGGTCCGTTAACGGACCCAAATATCCTTTGGCCAGACCCCTGTATCATTACAACCATCACATTACTAATACATTAACCAGTATAACAATAAGCAGCAATAATAATAATAATAACATTGCAATGATCAAGAAAGGCAGCTGCTAAGTGAAACAGGAAATTTAAACAAGATTTCTTTTACTTACTTTGCGAGGATGTATCACTAAAGTAACATGGCAATTCCATTTTGTTGCAAATTCTCTAAAGGCTGAAAATATCTGGTCTTGTCTCCTAAACTGATCAATTGAAGATCCATACTCTTCCATATTCATCATGAATTGAAGATTATCAATGACAACATGTTGAATGTTATATATAAGAACAGCATTAGCCATAGTCTGAGAAAATAACAATAAATAATACCTTAGTAGTCTTGTTAATATTAGTGGTGATAAATTAAAAAGAAAAGAAACTATCAAAAATAAAACTTCGTAAAAATCATACCAAAATCTGTACAAAAAAAAAAAGTTTTTACACATAACCAAAAAACAGAAAAGGTAGGCATTTGCAAGAGCATAAGAAAAGTTTACATTTCATTTTTTCAATGGCTAGTAGAAGATTAATAATAAGTGTTGTACAATTTGTCATTATGTTATCACTAGCAGTACCCACACGGCGATGCCCATGCTAAGAATTTAAAGGAAGTGCTTTGAGTAGAAAAAATCGACGCCCCCTCCTCCCTCTTCTGATGTTGAAATGATCATTTTTCCCCAAGCAAAATGAGTGCACGCCTCTTCAAAAACCCGTTTAAGTCTTTTTGGATTTTAAAACTATTCGCCAAAACAAATAAAAAGATTAACAGTAGCTTTAAAACTCAAAATATTCCTTCAACTGTATGGTTAATCGCTTTACTCACCAAGCAGCCATGCTACCGTTATTCTGCCCTTTAGCAAATGCAGTGTTTTTTTTCTGCAATTTAAAATGTATTGCCCAATAAACAATACTATGATAAAAACGTAAAAAAACCCAATCACAATTTAATAATATGACAAATCAAATTAGTTACTTAGATAAGTAACTATCTTCAACAATAAGAACAAAAACAAATGTTGAAGAAATAAGGAAAACAAAACCCATTAGAAAAATCCTACAAAATCTAATTGTGTACTTGAATATCGAAATAAAAAGCATTCAAAAGTCAGTTCTCTGATTACAACAGTCCCACAATAGGGTAGTCAGCGCTCTCTTGATAAGTTAACTTACCCCGCCATCTATTAGGAATTCATGGAACTAAACATTTAATCAAACATTTAATTTGAATGATTCCTGCGGGCCAAAACACAGTCACATAAAATTTCAAAACATTTAATTTTTTTCTAAATAACATGAGAAAATATGGAAAGGAGCGAAAACTAAAAACCAATGATGGTTGTTATCAGTGCTATGCTTCTTTTATTATAATGTATCTGTTTTTCAGAAACCAATTTATGAATATTTGGATCCAAATTAGTAACATTGTCATTATTCATGCTTTTCAATTAATAAAAAAAAAAAAAAAAAAGCGCCAGACAGATCAGCTTCGCGGGTCGTAGGTTGAGCACCATTGGCCGGAACTGTCAAACAGTATTTCTCTATTGTAGGGAAAAATAAAAGACAAAATGATAATTTTTTTTTGTCTGAAGTTGTGGACAGCAAACTGGTAATTATCATCACATTTTGTCTTTAATTTTTTTTTGAAAAAAAGAAAAAAAAAATTACTATTTATTACTATATATATATGATATTTATAGTTTAAGTGTTTCATATTCAGGAGCTAAAATTTAGATGAAAAAGCGAGACATTCGGCAAAGTTACTCAAATGAAGTCGTTGAAAATAGTCTGGAAAAGAGACTCACACAGAAGAAACCCATAGATAGGGCTAGTGATACCCAGGGCCTAAATATTTGCATAGCATTTGTTATATGAAAAATACAAGCATTTTAAAAATAATAGTTAAAAGTAATGACCTGTTAATGGGAAAAAAAACTTTCTTAAAGGATAATTTTAATTCATTTTGCTGCCAGTAGCGAATTTTCCATGACACAATTAAGAGAGATCCCGAAGGAGATTCATAAATGCACATGATAAATGATTTACATAGTTCTGTGATAGACAAAGAGGCCCCCCAAAATGCATTGCAACGAACCTCAAACCTGTAAATCAACTACTCCATTCTGCCACACAGCCTTCAGGGGCCTCCTAACTATTATGGGCATAGAGCCTCATTTTTAGTTCGTTAGGCCCTGGTAATGTCCCTTCCACTGTAGCGCTAATTTTGCTTTATTTGAGCCAAAGCATTTATTAACTTTTAGTGCAGTTTTAAAGGCTTAAAAGTAGAAGTAAAAGTTTTAAAATGTGAGAATGCAAAAAGCAATACACTAAAAGAATATTGTGACTTTTCCTGACATAAAGGGTATGCTTGGACGCAGGGGCATGCACAGGGGGGGGGGAGAAGGGACACATGTTGGCCCGAGCCTGAAGGGGGCACAATATTTTTAAAACTAGGGGGTGAAATATTGAGGTAAACAATATGGAGTCGGGGGAAGGGGCCGGAAAAGTCACTTGTGACGGGCCCCAAAATTTCTGTGCACGCCCCTGCTTAAATGTCCTCTGTCCACTTAAAAGGTTGCATTTTGCCCTTTGATATTGTAATTAGTAAGAGATTAAATAAATAGTACATTATTCAACAAGATTAAAATTAATTAATGACTTTCTCCAGGTTAAAATACAAAAACTCATTATGTAAAAAGGTGTTAAAAGCACAAACCTTTAATATTTTTTTCAAAGAACGAGAACCACCAAACTTCAGAAAGAACATTCGTAGCTTGCAAAATTCCTTTGACCAAAAATCATGTGCTTTTAAGAGATCATCTAATCCACACCTGCAACATGTTTGGTACATATGCAAAATGAAATTAAAAACATAATCAATACTGTATAAATTTAAAACAAGTAAATAATTGCTAAAAACTAATTAATTATATGACATAATGTTGCTGAAAAGTAATTTAACTTTATTGCTTATTTAAAAGAATAATAAATTATATTTATACATGTAAACATTTAGTATTTTTTACAAATTTATACTTTTGTAGTATTGATGTTATCATTTGAAACTCTTCATATTATCAAAGTTGTGTGATACTAAAAGTTTTCTGCAGCAGTATTGACACATACCATCAGATAAAGCAGCATTTGTAAAGCACAATAAATAGCAGAGATTTAACCTATCTATAGTTGGATCAAAAATAACTTGAAAGTGTTGTAATACTGTGATTAAAATCTGCATAGCCTTCATAATGTGGCAGGTTAGGTTTGCCCAAACTATAATGCTGCAAAATTTTTCAGGAAATGAAAATTAGCACCTTAATGAAACACCAAGCCTTAAATGAAATGAGGTCTTTTATAAATGATGCCACACTCCGAGGAGAGAGAGGTGTTTCATGAATTTGTGTTAAGTGGTGAGAGGGAGTAACATCTTTTTCATGAAAATATGCTTTTAAAAAATAGTGTGACAAGTGGACAGGAGGGGGTAAGGTGAAGAGTGAAAAGAGGGGGAGGTCAATTATTTTGAAAAAAAAAATATTATTTATAGACAGCCCTAATGGTGAAATAAAACAAAAGGGGGGGGGGGGGAGAACAATCATAAAAAAACCATTGACATTGACAGGAACAAAACAATTGCCAATGATTTCTGAAAATTACTAAACACTGCTGAAATAACTTTCTGCAAGAAAATTTGTTCAATATAACTACCAAGTGAATTTTATTTAGGATTTGTAGAACCATAAGTACTATTTGTTGGTCATAGATTGAAAAAAAAAAAAAAAAATATCAATAAAAATAAACTAATTGAGACCTACTGAATGTGCCCAGTCTCTCCCTGTACTTAGTTTCTATGATGCCTCCCCCCCCCATAAAAATAAAGTGAATTTGCCACCCCAGTTACAGTACCAGGGCCTGGTCCACAGTTTACTTCTTTCTAGATCCAGCACTGATCACACAGATTGGCTATTTTTAGCTGCTTTCATAGCTTTCTATCTGGCAATTTGGATGTGAACAGGAATGCACTGAATAAAATTTCCTTATTAAAAAAAATCTTTTTTTTTTGGATTAGCTTCTTTAAATCTGGATAGGGGCTTAACATCAGGATGAAATGTCTTAACTGATAACCGTCAATAGACCGTTTGCAATTGACTTGCCGTTTTCAAGCTATCTGGGTTGAGTTGTCAAACAACTATCTTACTGCTCAGTTTCTCTTCTTTACACTCCTATAAAAAATATCAAAGAATAAACACCATTCTTGAGTGACAAAACTGATTCAGGGGCGTGCACAGAAATTTTGAGGCCCATTGCAAATGACTTTTACGAGCCCCCTCCATATTGTTTATCTCTATATTTCATGCCTAGTTTTAAAAATATTGGGCCCATCTTCCGGCCCGAGCCAACAGGTGTCCCCCCCCCCCCGGGTACAGCTGTCTTCGAGTATTTATGGAACATTGTACAAAGAAAGGCAAATCTGACGAGTTCAGAACCTCCTCTTAATTTTGAAGCCTGCTAATTAGTATAACCTTAATTTCAAATTAAACTGGCGGCATTGTGAAATAGTAAATCTAGAATACTGGTCAAACTTGAGAAATCAGACATCAGTTACAACATATTATTTATTAAAGAATGTAAATTAAATCATCGGGGGAGGGGTGTTCTGTATTCAATTCCCCTCAAATTGAACACTAAATAGGCTTAGTTTGTTAGATGTTTATTGTTGATTATGCCCCACAAATTACCATCCAATTGAAAAGGCTCAAAGCTTTCAGTGATTAATGTTTTCTGTGTATTTGTATGCACATATTTTACTGTTAAATATTTTATTCCTATCCATCTTCTCAGCTTAAGAAGTTTGGAAACATCTGTCCAAATATAAAGTCAATCTTAATGGGAGACAAACTGATCATTCATGATTTGCATTAAATGAAGTTCATTATGTCAATTGTTGATTATGCCCCACAAATTACCATCCAATTGAAAAGGCTCAAAGCTTTCAGTGATTAATGTTTTCTGTGTATTTGTATGCACATATTTTACTGTTATATTTTATTCCTATCCATCTTCTCAGCTTAAGAAGTTTGGAAACATCTGTCCAAATATAAAGTCAATCTTAATGGGAGACAAACTGATCATTCATGATTTGCATTAAATGAAGTTCAAATATTTAAAAAACCATTATTAAGAAAAATTCTGAACACTTAAGAAACATTGTAATTGAAATGTAATGATTGTTATTTTCAAAACTAAAACTTGGATTTAAAAAAAAAATCTTAATTACTTTAAAAAAATAAATAAATAAAACTCTTACTGAGAAAGTTGAAACAGCATAGTTTTCATAAGTCTTGTGTTTGTTATTTCAAAACTGGCCCATAAAGTTGGAAGCTAAAAAGTAAACATTATTATTATTTTGCTTGAAAGAGTAGAATGCATATTCAAATTTAATATTAAACATTTATTAAAAACCCTAACAAATTTTAGTAATAGAGATGAGCAATATCTTTCTTTTAAATCACCCATTTATCAGAGGATCGTTAATTTTTTTACCCGTTGAACCCCTATCAATTGAATGACGTCATTCATTTGAAAAAGTTGCAAATGATATCTCTGTGAGAGTTACCCTGAAAATTTAAAATGTTTTCTTCTATGATAAATATTCTTTTAAATAAAAAGGGCTAACAGCAAGTAAATATGCCGGTAGAAATGTAATCAAAAATATTTTATTTAGGTTTAGATGCATAAAGCAATTATAGTTCATTTTGTAACATCAAAGAGGAAGGATCTTCCTCCAGCCAGATTCTTTTTGCGTTTGTTGTGTACCTGTGAGAATGCTTTTGCTTATTCTATTTGCATTCCTATTGGTTCTTTTATTGGTTTATAATTTTTTCATTGGTGTTTTGTTAATCCGTTATTTTTACTTGCTTGCTTTTCTGACTCTTTGCTTTTGTTGAATATCTTTTCATCCATAAGCTCACTTATTTTGCATTGAAATAGGTGTTCCTTGCAATCCTGAAATGCGTGTCTGTAGTAATCTGCAATTTATATGTTGTTAATTATTATTTTTACTTTTCAAGCACAAAGGTATTCAACTTTATACTCAAACGGTTGATTATCATTCTTCCAAATATTATAACTACTAGCTTATTACCCGGCGTTGCCCGGGTGCTTTTCAATGCAACATATCTTTTGGATAATCAAATGAATGAATTCTATCTAAATGAACGTAAAAAATTACATTCACACCGCTTTCTAGGCTCAAAGCTTCAAAATACTTTAAATAACACAGAAAATTAAGCATTTGCCGAAAAAGTAACATCAACTTAAAGCAAAAAAGTATGAGGAATATTGTTTGGACTCTGTAGTGTCCACTGGTACGTTGTCTGAGGTTAAATCAGACGGGCGGTACATAAATTGTCTTAATGGCAAAGACAAATGATTGTCTTTTGCACATCTTGTGGAAAAACCTTTTACGTAATGCTTCGAAAGAAAAGCATTGTGCTGCCTTTGTAGGTTTTGTTTCCCCCAATACATCAAAAAATACAACAGTACTTTTCACATACATTTTATTCGGAAATAAATCATTGAATGTTTCCTTAGAAGGAGTCGTGAGTTTGCCAAAAAAAAAGTCGATCCCTATTATCAGGCATAAATATGTACAAAATAGTCTTCTTGGACACAGTTACAATATTTTCAGATTAATTTAAAATCATCCTCAATGTCCAAAAGCTAAACAGATAGTCCACCGTACAGAAAATAAAGAATTCAGTCTGCGTTGTTAAAAGACGATAACACTCCATTTTACAGATTTTTTGGCGGTGTTTTTCGAATGAAGCGACCAAGTGATAGGTTATTTTGTATGTTTTCAGGCAAGCACATTTCGCAGAAAAAGTTTGCTTACTATAAAAAACTTTACAAAATGTGTCTGCTCGCTCTTTCCATGGTGATTTAGTGCCATGCCATAGAGTAGAATTGGATAAGTGTAACTTGCCTAAAAAGACGCACGTCAGCTACATTTTAATTTCATATATTGACGTCAAATTTCTATTTTCGTAGGTAAAAATGATAGTTAGACAGCAATTTTAATGTCTTGTAACAATTTGAAATTTGTCAAGATTTAAGTTCGTGTTCAAATTTTTAAAACCTAATACTTGCCGTAAATGTTATACATGATATCTCACACTGATGCAGGTAGAGAGAGCACATGTTTAAGTTTTGTTGCTTTAGACAGAGTATTCCTTAGAGAACACCAAAACTTTATTTTATTGAGAGACAGTGGTCGTGAGAGATGGGAATGGGTCCATTGACTACATCACAGTTATTATTTTAAGTTATTTAAAACAATAAAAATAGAAGTAAGTGGACGTGAACTTATTGAACGAACTATTTAAAAACCGTTAATTAAACTGCGTTATAGAGAAAGAAGTAGGCGTACGCATTTTGGTCAATATCCGTGTTAGATTTCTTTAAAAATATTATTTGCAGTCCATGAAATCAAAAAGAAACGTCTTGTTTGAACTTACAACTGCCTAACAGACAAATCTTTTGTTTATGTTTTACAGAATCTTGTTGCATATTTTGCTCCCCTTATCCACAGCTTAAATGTAAACGATTCGTATTTTTCGTTTTGAAACGTGGTCTAAAAATTTAAAACTTAAATGGTTCAAATTTTTTTGATCAAAACTCAAAACTTTCTACTAAATATTGTTCTTAGTCTGCCTTCTAGCAGCAAGAAGAATTACATTTGTGAGTGAAACCAACCGAGCAAGTAACATAAAGCTATCTATATCAAAAATAGTTACATCTTAAATGCATCTACAGCACTTAATCGACTGCTCTTATGACTTGTTGTTCGTGCTAGAAAACAAAAGTCTCACTCAAGATCACGATCTCTTGAAGTTTAAAAAAGGTCCGTTGTGGTTACACGTGAGATACAAAGTGTTTCACCTTATCCCTATACTGTTAAAGAGAATTTCAGCTATTACAGTGATAATTTTCTATTCATATCTCACAGCACTTTTTTAAAAACGGTTGAAATGCTTAGTGGTAGCTACAAACTTCCAATATTTTTCGATTTTTTACAATAGCAGTTATCGAACTGAGCTTTGTAATTGCGGATGTAGCTTTGTCCAGTTAATTTCACGATGAATAAAAAAACTTCATATTGTGGAGCAATATTTCCTCATGCCTTTTTCAATAGTAATCTCTGTCGAAAGTTGCATCATACCAGCTGAAAGATTTAAAATTGTTGCTAGTTGGCGAAGATGCTTCATCAGGTGTATTATTACTCGAGCGTTAAGATAATATAAAATTTCAAATAAAGATATTTGTTTATATAAAAAACGTAGCAATTTTTTGCAGTTTAATACAGTTTAAATTTAAAATAATATTTATTTGGATTTTTTTTAAACTTGAAACTCCAACCCTCCCAAACTGTATGAATTCTGCCGAATTATATTTCCGTGTGGTTTTGCGGATAAAAAAGGTGCACAACCTTTAGTTTCAGCACACATTGGCAATCCTAGTATGGTAGTTTATGTGCATGTAAGAAACATCATGACCATCTCCCCTCCCCCTTGAAAAACAAATTCCAGATACACTACTACGCACAAATATGATTATTTTGCAATTTATTTGAGAAATTAGTATTTTTTACCCCTGTTCTTTGTTAGCCTTCAGCGATTAAACTTAGTTGAACCGAATTATGTAAAGATCCGACGTAAATCATGGAATAGCATAAAGAACATATGCATATGGTTTTAAGGACCATCCAACATTAAACTGTTGAAGCTTGTACATAGATAATGAATGAATTATTGATACCGAACTAATTTTGGTATTTTCTGGGCTGTTCATGTGGAAAATACTGATCCATAATTTCGCTCTACCACTACTGCTATGGAAATACCAAAGCAAGTAGAACCGTCAGAAACCGCAATGCATTCCTGCTTTGCAGGATGCTATTCAAAAAACAATTAATAGCAGCATTTCTTTTCCGTTCGATTTTCTTGCTAAACATGCTTTACGCTTGTCGCTGATCGACTTTACGGCCACTGTTAAGTGTACTTTTTGTGTTGATTGCATTTAAAATATCTCCTGGTGGTTATATGTTACTGAACATTTTCATTTGCTTTGAACCAAGGTTCACGAACTGAATGATTACAGTTAATCTTTGAAGAGATTTAGGGCATTTTTTACAGGCTTTTCATTCAGACCAAACTCATAAAAATATGAAAATTCTTTACGTCGAAAACAGCCTTTTTATGATTAAAAATATAAACTTTAACCTCTTTGGATCTTTTTTAAATTCCAAAAACCAGCCTATATGAAGTTCTGAGCAATAATTTACCTCTGTGCCAAATTTGGAAGAAATCCGACTAAAACTGTGGATTTGTATAAGGAACACACACACACAAACATCCATCTATTTTTATATATATAGATACATGTAAGGAAAGCCTTGACAACATCCCTCCTCTTTGAAAGATAAATTGCGAATGCGCTATTGTGCATTACTATGATTATTTTGCAATTTATTTGCTTTATTAGTACCCCTGTTCTTTGACCGCCTGGAGCGACTTCTATTAAACCGAATTAAGTTATCGGTTATAGTTGTACCGAATTACTTAAAGATTCGATGTAAATCAAGGAATAGTATAAAGAAAATTTATATATTGCAAATTGGTTTCATAAGGATCATAGAACATTAAATTACATTTATGTTGCAAGGATGAAATAGATGTGGTTTTAATAAAAGTAGTCTAATGCTGAAACATTCGAAGATTGTACGCCAATATTGAATGCAATATTACTACCTTAATCATGTTCGTATTTTCTCTGCTATTAACGGGAAAAACACTATTCAAAAAATACACGCAACCCTTACTGTTGTGGATTTTATAGTTAAACAATATTTAAGAATTATAATTTAACGGTAGTATTCAAATCAAGTAGCATCAATGGACTCCTGGGGCTTCGTAGGTCGCAGTTTAAGAAACGATGTTACAGCATCATTTCTTATATCTACGGCTTTCTCGTCAAACATGCTTTAACGCTCTCTCTAAATAGCATTGACGGCAATCGTTCAGGATACATTTTGTGTTGATTGCATTTAAAATAGCTCCTCTTGGTTAGATGTTGATAACCATTTTCATTTGCTTTGAACCAAGACTCACAAATTTAACGATTAAAGTTAATCTTTGAAAAAACTTCATCCAGGGGAGTTTTTTACTGGTTTTTCATTTAGACTAAATTTATAACCATACAAAAATTCGTTCGTGCAGAAAAGAGTAATTTTATGACTCAAGGTATGAATTTAGACCTCTTTGGGTCGTTTTAAAATTCCAAAAACCCGCCTATATGAATTCCTGAGCAGCAATTTACCTTTGTGCCAAATTTGAAAGAAATCCAATGAAAACTGTGGATTTGTATAAGGAACATACACACATACCCACAAACATACATCCATTTTTATATATATAGATTTACTCTCTAATTGTATTCTATAAATATATACTCTCATATTTATTCAAGTCATTCACTGACATATAAAATGCTTAATTTGATGTAATTACTGTGATAATTTTGAGAACATTCACTGAATGAATTGATGTTTTTACATTTCAAGATGCAACGTACTAATAGTAATGGTACTTACCCCTTGCATGCATAAATCTAATGAATATTCACTCATAAAAGTTGTTTTACCAGTCCCTGTTTGACCCGAAAAAATAGTCAGCTCTCCTTTGCGATGACCTTTCAACAATTCATTTAGGGCAGAAAATCTCTTCCACTACAAATGGATAACATCAGTTAAAAACAATACCTTCTATTAATATCTATATTGGTAGAAACTATTCATAGATGAAGATCATGAATAAACACTCCGTGACAAATAGATATTTTTCAGTTTATTTGAAAATTTTGTGGCTGCTTGATTGGTCCTAAAATACTGGTAATTTTTCCTATGTTAATTTATATATTTGTTGAGCTTAAAATCAGTCAGTCAACAATTTCAGATTGGCTATGAAAATGAAAAATTACTTTATACTCCTACAGCCGAGGCACATTATACCAAATCAGAAACTATAACATGAGCTTACTATAACATAATTTAATGTCTCCTCCAGATCAAAAAAATGTCAGGGTATTTCCTGATCACTTCAATTCAGCTAAGAGAGTAATTAAAAAAAATCTTTTTTCAGTAGAAGCAGTGATTTTCTTTTGCACACTGAATGCATACATAACCCAAGTATTTTTCAACAGAAAACTACTTTTTAAATAATAAAAGCTTTTCAATGTCTAGTTGAATAAGTTATGGTCAGGTAAATTCAGGTTCATATTCAAACGATTAAGAGAACATAGATGAAGAATATAGAGTAAATACAAATATTTAAATCAGAAATTGAATGATTTTTCAAAATTTCATTAATTTTTTTATAACTAATTCACAACTATGAAGTGTGATTATTATTATCATTTTTATGCCATTCTAGTTGAAGTAAGATAAACAAGGGATTTACATTTAAATGTCAGGGTTGCATGAATATTTTTTATCTTTCAAGAAAGGAGATTTTCTATTTTCTAATCAATCGCTGTTTCAACTTAAAGGGCACAATGGGTGAATTGAGAAGACCAAAAAAGAAGGCAGGGCATCATGCCCTCCTGAAAATGCCTAGGAAAACACTATAACGAAAGAGTTTTAGAGATCCATGAAAGAATAATCGACAATATTTAACATTAGGGTTTGGGTTCTGTTGGAAGCTCACCAAATATCAAACTGATACTGGATTTGGACTCTCATTTTTCGGCACTAAATAAAAACCAAAAGCTTGACAATCATGACATTACTGCTGTTTGAATTATTTTTTTTAACATTTTCTCTCCATTCTTCACATATTTCCTCTCTTTGTTATGGAAAATCAGCAAACATCACTCAAGGCAAAATGAAAACTATAAGCAATCTTTGATTGTTCAATAAATAAATAATATAATACACTGCATATGCGAAAAACACTTTAAAATACTTGAGAATGAAAAAACTCACTTTTAAACCAGCATTTTTCTCATGACCTTTCAATTCTTCTTTTACAATATTAGTGTAGGAATCATAAGTTTCCAGTCCTTCATCATAAAGAGGGCAAGCTTCCGCAAGAATTTGTCTTAACTCCAACCCATTTTGAAGGCACTTTAATGCACAATGACTGTCGGTTGTCCTGTATGTATACAATTATTTTTCTATTTAAAAAGAAATTCTAAAAGATTTTTCTGTGCATGCACATTAGGGTTGTCACAAAAAAATGATTTTCGAATTTCTTCCGTGGCACCCCCCTAAAATGTGCCGATGGCCTAGAAAACATGATTTGCAAAGTTTCAGCTTAATCCGTACGAATATAATATTATCCGAAGATAATATTAAAACGTGCCACAAAGGGGCTAAAGTTACGAAAAACAGCAATTTTTAGCAAAAAATTGTAGTTTTTCCTCTTTATAACCAAAACTTTTTATCTCAGAAACTTTGTTCTGGTCTCATTTTATAGGAAATTTTATTCTTGTGATGGGATGTTTAATGTATTTTTTTAAATAGAAGTTACAGAATGATTCTTGGCATTATTCAAGTCAGGTCATGGAAGATATCATCAATAAGGAATTTTCAGGCAAAGACCTAAAAGCGTTACAATATTCAATTACATTTACTTGCTCTTTGTTAATTTTAATTTATCCATTAAAAAGGCTTTATTTGGAGGTATTTTAAAAATTAAATGCAACAAAATGCTGATTTAAAATAAAGGAACTAAGCTGTTTAGAAGAGAAAGCAAAGAGTTTCAACTACAAAAAAGAATAAAAAAATCTAATGCATTTTATTACTTACACTGTCAAATGACATACACTGAAAAAGACATACATCATTATGTTATTACTTTTCATTGACAAATTAAAGTAGTAATGGCTTCAATATGGTAGATTTTGATGAATGTGGAAAAATGTGCCTGCATTCAGACATAACTTGTAATAGATATAAGTTAGTTAGAAATTAGTTTTACACCTCTTTCAGCTGTGACATTGACAACCCTTAAACTGTTTACTATATTTTTAGCTTTATTATAATATTGGTTTCTACACTATCCATCAAGATCAGTATTTAAAAACTTTATATCGATTTCGAATCTCTTGTTAAAAAAAATGAATCTCTTAAATAGTTGGAGGAGAAATGAAAAAATCTACTTTTTTGTCCAATAAACTAAGCTTCTTTCAGATTGAGCTGTACTTATGTATCCATATCATCACAATCATCTTCATTATCTCCTACTTCAGATTTTAATTTTGTAGCCTCCCTTGTTTTGATTTTTTTTTTTTTTTTTTTTTTTAAGTATCATCAAAAAAGGGAAGTGCAACCTTCTCTGAGTTCAGGACCACAGATGGCTAATTATTTTATGTAGTTCTGTGCCTACATCATCTTCATAAATACTCTAGTATTGAACCAAGGATTTTACTAATTGTAGATCTTGGTTGGGAGCCAAAGCTAAATCACATACATAAACCATACTTTTCCGTAAATATAGATGATAAACAACCAAATATCTTCAATACATTTTATCTTTAAATCGATTAAGAAAAGTTCATCCCTGAGAATATATATTTTTAAAGAGTTTATGAGGCAGGGAGAAGCAAAGGGATGTAATTGACAGAATTAAAATTTTGGAGATAATCATTACAAATAATAGGGGAACCTCTACTCTGCTTAGGGGCAAGAGATGGTACTTTTAGCTCTGGTAGGGGCTGCTATATAGCATAATTTAGAAAAAAAGTTCAATGAAAGCCTAGGATCTGAATTCTAAACACGTTTTATAAAGAACTTTAAAAAGTCCACTTACATCCTTTTGTTTCTCACTACCTCATATGGCCTTTGTCATCCATCTGGTACGATGAATAGCGCCGGGTACTCGAAAAGTAACCTTGTTTGGAAAAAGACTCCTTAAACAAGTTAGGCAAAGTTGAATGAATTGCTTGTAGTCATCCTTAGGCTGCGGCTGATTTTATTTCTCAAAAAGAAAGCTTAAAATTTCACCAGGATTGCTTATTTTGTTTTTAATCTTCTATACTTGCTTTGGATTGCTACTTATCTATACCATTCATCCTGAAATTTTTGAAAAATATCTGGTAGAGGACTAGTGGACGTACCTATTTTGCAAATCAAATCTTCTTTTAAACCAACTTCTAATATATGGTAGAGATTTTCTAAATACAAAAACTTTTTCTGTAACAACTGTACTCACAAAATGCAGTTTTGCACTGCAGAATCCCTAACAAGTCCCCGTCTAAGAACACAGACCACTTTCTGGGAATTGTAAATTTTCCTTTCTCTAGGGGGTCGAAAGCCCTTACAAGACTGGGATTTTTAAGCTATTGTTTAGCTCTGACCACCGAGGAATAAAGAAACATTCCGTATTTATGGCTTCTACAGCTAATTTCAAAAGTTTTGCACGCAGTTGTTTGTTTTAACTTTGAGTTTTAGGGACAAAACTATTGTACAGTGAAATCCTGTTACAACGAACTTCGAATTACCAGAAATTTTAGTTGTAACGAGGTTTTAGTAGTAATGAAATTCGAGCAACGTAATGGAAATCAAATCAGGGCTGAAAATTTCTTTCATTAAATCTGATATTTAATTGTATCGGTATTCGTTGTAACGGGGTTTCACTGCATACATTTCTGATAATATTGCTGTTTTTGCTCTGATTACTTAGCATTGTAAGGGGTTACAACCATCAATTAAAAGAACTAATACAATTTATTTTTTAATGATTCATTCGTTTTGCTCGATTTTCAGGATATAGGCTACGACCTGACTTGGAAAATCCTGAATAATGTTCAATCAATTTTTACAAGAATTTAATCGAAATTAGACTTAAAGAGAATAAAATTCCCTATAAAATGAAACCAGAACGAAGTTTCTAGAATAAATAGTTTTGGTTTTACAGATGAAAAACTATGATTTTTTGCTAAAAATTGCTATTTTTTGTAACTTTAGCCTATTTGCGGCACGTGTTAATATCATCGAAATGACTTGCAACTTTGTAAATCACATTTTCCAGTCAATTGGCACATTTTAGGGGGGTGCCGCAAAAGATTAGTTGAAAAAAGTTTTTCCCCATGTACCTTGTGACCACTCTAATGCATATACACACACACATATATATATATGCATACAGTGAACTCTCAGTTATCCGCAGAATTGAGTGCCACAAGTGCCGCTGGTAATAAAAATCATGGATAAACCGCAAAAAGGCTAAAATTAGGGACTAAGAGACAAATTGTTTGTTCCTCAAAAACTTGGCTGTATTGATGCATAGTACTTTCTACAAACAGTGAAAATATATACAGTAAAGTAAAAATGCTTTGTATTTTTACCCAACAGAACTTAACATCAATAAAGAACAAGTGTATGTATGATGAAGAAAGAGTAATAAATAAATAAATAACCAAAAAAATTAATAAAACAAAAACAACTGAGTTTAAATTTACAATTTTTCAAAAAAAAAAAAAAAAAACAGCCATTGATGTTTTTTTTTCTGTTATGAAAATACATGTTCCTGATTGTTAAATGACTCGCGCGTAATTGAGAGTTTACTCTATATATAAAACTACTTCTCAAAATGAAGGCAGAAAGCAAAAATTTAATATGCTCGGGAAATAGCCAAACATGGGTATAAAATACAAAATACACAATTGAAATGAAATTAAAGAAAATAAGACGCCATTAATCTGTATCTCCCTCTCTCTTTATACATATATACAGTGAAACCTTTCTATAATGATTCTGTTAGGACTAAAAATGTTTTTAAAAGGCAGAGTATAGACAGTTTTAACGCTTATGCAAATAATTCCTTCTCTACATAACATGCACATCAAATATATTGAGCTTTATCTCTATATATTAAAAAAAAATGCAAAAGGATGTTTGTGGTGTGCTTGCGTCAAGGAGGCTCCACAGCACCTAGAGCCTTGAAACTGGGTACAAAATTACTTCAAGCTCCATCAGTTTGAATCTTGCAGTGTTTTTTAAAAAAAATTGAATTAGCTTTTTTTTTTTTTGTTATTAAGGGATGAAAGATTTCTTACACCTCTTTAACATTTTATGTCCCTTGAAAGACCTTTTTTTCTTTATCATATTGAGATTGTTCTAATTTTCTCAGTTAGAACAGCAAACATAGGAGTTTTTATTGAAGCGAAAGTCCTAAGCTAAACTCAATTCAAGCATTTAACTAAATGCAAAATTAAATGTTACAAGTGATCATAAAATTGAAATTACTTTTCAAACTTACAAAATGCCAGTACAAGAATTTTTCTTTTTTTCAACCAAAACATAAATGAACTCGTCCAATGACAAACACCTTGTTATCAGAGCCATAGTATAGAGATTTTAAGCATGTGTAACAAAAAAAAAAAAAAGACAATCCTATTTAAACTGGTAAAGAAATCTATTTAACAGCTATGATAATATTAATTACCTTATATAATATGCAGATTTCCCCAGATAATGGCCGATGATTTTATGATTATCACAGCTATGTAAAGATGGATGCAACCAGAAAATGACTTTAACAAATTTTTTCAAGGCATAAAGAACCTACAAATACATTAAAGTTATGCACAATTCTATGATACCATGCTATAAATGTGTGTGTGAGTAATTTTATAATGAAATTTTAGAGTACATAACACAAAAAATATTAATCTCATTTCTGACAGTAAAATTAAATAAAAAAGACATTTCTATAGAAATTAGTAAATCATAATGAAAGTTGCGACATATAATGACATTTATACACATACATCAGGAGTGAATTTAGATTTTCCAGGACTATGATGCCAATGAGAAATAATTGAATCCTGAGCCGTGACCAATTTTATGTGAAAGGGAAATTTACCTTTCAAGACAAGAAGTTCCGTCTAGAACTAGACGAGCCTACTTTCCCGTATACCCATACTACTTTCTAGTACCTGATCAATATTCTCAAAAATAGCTAAAATCGCAAATTTTTTCAAACATATTTTTTTTAATATTTTAAGCTGATTTCTAGGAATAAAATATTCCTTACTTTTCTTCAAAAAAACGAACAAATAAAATAGCAGCACCTTTTAAACAAAGCAGCTAATACACTTCTTTCCATTAAAAAATTTTTTTAACAGCTTTCAAAACTAAAAAAAATAATAATAAGTTCATAAAAATAAATACATCATATAAAAAAAATCGTTTCTTTTTCCCCTGTTGCCGAAAATAATTTTTTAAACGAATTAATGCACTTACCAAAATAAAAAAAAAACAATAAAATGTCAACTTAAAGAAATAATTTTCATTGTCAAAAAAAAAAAAAAAAAAATCGTCTGCGCATATTTTTCGAGTTTATTCACCGAAAACTAAATACCTAAATTAAAACTTTAGCGTGAAAATAAAAACAAATCATATCAACAATAATTATTTCACAGT
Source organism: Uloborus diversus (assembly GCF_026930045.1). Classification (NCBI taxonomy): domain Eukaryota; kingdom Metazoa; phylum Arthropoda; class Arachnida; order Araneae; family Uloboridae; genus Uloborus; species Uloborus diversus. The sequence continues at coordinate 124,904,217 of NC_072736.1, forward strand.
TAAAACCACAGCAGCGGAGTCGGATTCGGAGTCAATCTCATTTTGGGATAAAAGAGTCGGAGTCGAATATCCAAGAATCGGAGTCAGTCATTTGTCCTCCGTGTATAAATGTTTGCCAAAGCTACGAAGTCTGGGAGTCGGAGTCCGATTAATTGTCGGGAACAGGAGTCAGAGTCGGTGTCAGGTGTACCTAAATTCTCGAAGTCGGAGTCGGGAGTAGGTCGTCAAGAGCTATTTCCAACAAAGTTTGTTTGAAGTAAATCCGCCTTTAAGTTCGGAATCTATATTGACTTTCAGTTTCCCCTTAGGCGCTAATGTTAAGAGATTTGAACTGTTCAAAATTGAACGAAAACTTGTTCAAATCAAAAAGATATTTTTGATACATGTTTTTTATCAAAAGTTTTTCCCTACAAAGTTTGTTTGAAGCCACTTCGCTTCTAAGTTCAAGATTTATTTTTGATTTGAATTTCCCCGTAGGCGCTAATGTTAAGTTTTTTTGAGCTGTTCAAAATTGAACAAAAAATTGTTCAAATCAAAAAATGAATTATGGGAATGAGATGTCCTCGCCGAGATCTTTCTAACAAAAAAAAAAATTGTTCGAATCGGACTATTCATTCAAAAGTTATTAGGGGGGGGGGGGACAGACAGACAGACCGACAGACATTTTTCCCCATCTCAATACCCTACTTTCCAATTTTTAATTTTTCAATATTTATCTAACTATTTTATTTATTTTTGACTTTTTTTTGTTTTTCGGGATATTTTTAAGATGTATTAAGCCTTCTTTCATGCCTTTTTCTTCTTTCTCTGATTTTTACTGGGAAAGTAGGCTAAAAAGCAGCACTGGAATGGCATTTTGGTGTATTCCAGCCTAGTTCATCCCTGATATAAAGTTAAACTAGATTGGAATGAAATTGATTTTTCTTCTAAAAGGATTACAACCAGAGGTCTTGAAGGTATGTTAGCCTTTCTTGATTTTTTTGTTCCATAGCTACGCCACTTAAGAATCCGAATTATTTATTAGGAGATGGGGTGAGGGATAATCCAGGTTCTGCCCTTGTCCTCAAAGAGAGAGTCCTAAGCATACTCATTTGAACATTTGTTTCTAAGCTATAGCCATTTATTTGGAGTGTGACCATTTCCCCCACTACACCCTACTATTTATTTGTTTATTTATTTTAATTTTAAGTTACTTAAAATCATTTATAAAGTATCTCATTCTGAAGCATTTAATAAATTTCTAGATTTTCATAAGCAATAATTCAAATAACAAAATGTACACCCAAACCTGTTTTTATGTGGGTTTTTTATGCAATTTTTTTTGTGCGGTATATTAAAATTTCAATCAGATTGGGATTCAACTAACGAATTATTTTTAAAACGAGTGCGAGGTATATTCTTAGCCCTGGCTAATGGGCGGTAATTTACTGAATATGGGAACATGAACGGTTTTGCTGATGATGTCTAAGTTATGGGGATTGTAGAAAATGAAGAACAAGCAAATCAGCTGCAAGAGGATCTAGATCATATTACCGAGTGGGCTGATAAATGGGGTATGGCTGTTAATGTTGGGAAATGTCAAGTGCTATATTTAGGGCATGGAAATAAGTGTACAAGTTTATATTCAGTAAATTACTGCGCCCATTAGCCAGGGCTAAAGCAGAAATGCATGAAATACACCGCCAGTTCAGTCATTTCCAGTCGAGGCTGCAGTTTCGTGCTTATTTGCACTCATCAGCTCGGCATAGGAAAGTGATTGAGCTGGAGATTGAAAATATTTTAAGGACGCCAAGAGTACCAAACAAACTGGTAGCTAGTATCTTCAAGTGCCGACATAAGGCACCCAGATGGGAAGTCACTGTGACCTCCCAAAAATTTCCTTATTCGCAAAATGTTTTGTTTTGTTCATTGTTTTTATGAACGATATTCACAAAAATATTTCTGGGAACATGAATTGTTTTGCTGATGATGTCAAAGTTATGGGGACTGTAGAAAATGAAGAACAAGCAAAACAGCTGCAAGAGGATCTAGATCATATTACAGCAGGGGCGGCAAATAGGGGGGTCAAGAGGGGGCGGTTGCACCCCCAAATGTTTTGAATAGAAGGATAGAAAATGGGTGAATTCAATTTATGGAAGTCGGAAATCAATGTTCATTTAAAAAAATCTCGCTGGTTCTCAGTAACTATTTGATGAGACGTGACACATTCCCAGATTAGAAAAAGTGTTTTTCGTTATTTGGATGACGACTTAGAAATTCATGAAGTATTTTCCGGCCTTTTCAGAACATAGAAAGCTGATAGAGAATAATGGTTGATTTTAACTAAAGAAGACATTTCCTCATATAGCCTAAATATTTCATACTTGTATGCCCAGTGTAACGATGATCTGTCCAATATGAGAGGCTAGTACAAAGTGGTGTGGCTGCAAGGTTTTCACAAGAAAATTTCTTGATATTTTACATTCACTTTTACACTCATTTTTAAGTGTATATTTATTTAATGAGTGTCCATCGCATTCTTTTGCTAGAAACACGTTTCAGCTGCTCAATGTATTATATGCTTTCATGGAAACTTCTTAAAAATGCATGTGATTATTGAATAAAAAAAAAAAACATATACAAATACCTTTTATGGGGCTCTATAACTATGCAATCTTGGAGTGACAAAAAGTGGTCTTCAAGAGTTAAAACCATTAAAACATTTCTCGATAACTTCAAAGCACCGATTTGACGACTGGAAGAATTATTGCAAAACGATTCTTTCAATGGTGAAAAAGCTCATGCCCTTTAGCATGTATGACATTGTTTGAATTTTTATTGAGGAAATTAAAAAAAAAAAATGCTTTACTCTATCAAAACATCCTCAATCCGCTACTCTTAATTTTCGGACTATTCAAGCCAAAGTTCAATCTACAATTGATCTGTGCACCATACTACCATAGTTCAATCTACAATTGAAACTTAAAATAGATTTTGCATAGATGTATATTTCAATCAAGCGTGAAACTTTTCAAAAAAATTCTTTCTGCGTGCCAATTTTAAAAAAGCGCAAAAAAAAAAAAAAAAAAAAAAAAAAAAAAAAAATAAATAAATAAAAGTGACATAAACCCACATGATGATGTGAAGTCAAAGATTTATTTTTTAATATTTTGTATGAAATAATAGATTCAGTTTCAAGTGAAACTAACACAAGATTTGATGATAAATATTTTTCCGTATGGTTTGCTCTATATTATCTGAATAGGATTTCGAAAACGAAAAATAAAATGTTTCAATTATGAGAAAATTTTTTAGCATGAGGCAAAAAAAACTACAAGCAATATACCGCCAAGACCGGTTCACATCCAGAGACTGCAGTTTCGTCCTTGATATGGACCCACCATTCTAAAATAGTGAATAAGAGAGCTGGAGGCAGAGGACATCTCATTGAAGCTGAGAGCGCCGACGAAACTAGATTATTCAACGATGAAAAATTAAGTTCCTCACAATTTTTGTAGTTGCCTGGGTGATTTTGAAGAGCAAGATATAAAAAGTGTTTTGATACATAATTTTTTTACTTCAATTATTTTTTAACTATCAATCAGCTCAGCTAATAGAGAAAGATTTTTTATGTTTCAGGTGTTTAGAGAATTATTTTTGAAGCACAATGGGCAAAAAATTCAAACGAATTCATACATGCTAAAGAGCATGAGCTTTTTCACCATCTTTTCTATTTAGCTGTACTGGCAAAACAGCACGACACTGGGCACTGATAGATTAGTAACACGATTCCCTGCTCTTCCGAATTCCAAAAATCATGCATTAAAACTTTTCCAAAAGATATTATACCTTTAGTATCGAGATGTTTTGCATGATAACTTATTAGAGAGTGAATCAGAATTTTAATTGTTTCTAAACACTAATTTTTATTCATATTAAACCGATTTTATGACCACTTCCTGTTAGCTAATGTGTGTTTGGGACACTAGCAATACATATTTGAGAAACTCGACCCCCCAAACGAAATGCTGAAATGCCGCCCCTGTATTACAGAGTGGGCTGATAAATGGGGTATGGCTGTTAATGTTGGGAAATGTCAAGTGCTACATTTAGGGCATGGAAAGTGTACAAGTTATTATTTGCAAGGTTCAGTCATTAGTCGGGCAGACAAAGTTACTGATCTGGGGGTCTTAATAAGTCAGGATTTAAAGTTTAGCCAACAGTGCAGCATTGTTAGTAACAAGGCCAATAAGATGCTTGGGTTTATCAACAGATCTATTTCAAACAAATCTAAAGAAGTTCTTCTGCCCTTATATAGAAGTTTGGTAAGACCTCATTTGGAGTATGCTGTTCAGTTTTGGTCTCCTTATCTTAAGAAAGACATTAATGTATTGGAAAGGGTTCAAAGGCGAGCTTTCTGACTTAGACTATGATTCCAGGCTTAGAAGGCTAAAACTGTACAGTCTTGAGCAAAGAAGAGACCGGGGGGACATGATTCAGTTGTTTAAATTTATTAAAATGAAAGATGTTATGGGGCTGAAGTTTAGCACTGAAAACAGGACAAGGGGTCATTGTTTTAAGCTATTTAAATCTCAGGCTAACATGGATGTTAGGAAAAATTATTATTTTAGCAGGGTAGTGGAACCTTGGAGCAGTTTACCGGAAGAGGTGGTAATGAGCAAGGGAGTAGATAGTTTTAAGAGGGCCATTGATCTTCACTGGTGATTGTAAATTGACTAGGACCAGTCTAGCTGGGCCCAGAGCCTGTTGCTGGTCGACACTTTTGTATTTGTATAAAATTTTGTCTGAGCACTCAGCAAAAATTATCAATTGGTTCATTTTTATTTCGTTAAAAAATTAACATTTTGTCAGTTTTTGGGTTATTTTCTATGTGAGACTTTTTATATGCGGTCCCTATCCACTGCATAAAAACAGGTTTGGGTGTATTTCACTAAAGAGCCTGGGAATGAAAAAGATAAAAACTCCAAAATTTTCTTTAATTTAAAAAAATTTCACGCTTTTTTGATAGGACATGACTGAAACTGTGAGCAAACCTTGACATAGCCTTTTTAAAACTACTTGACAGTGCTTACGAACTTAAGTTTTTTTTCTTTTTGCATGGGTGCAGTTACATTTGGACTACGGTCCTTATTTCTTAGTTAAATTCTAAGTTCATTTTACTTTAATGTATTTTGGACTGATCAGCCTCCAGCAACTGCAATTGACCCCTAAAGATTCATCAACTCTCTATTAACCCTCTTCATTGACTCCTTTGAAAATTTTATTTACCCGTATTGATTATTTTGGGAAACTCTGCTCAAAAACAATCACATTTATACATAAATGAGCTGAATATTGAGTCATTAATTGGGCAAGGTTGTGCTAAGAGTAATAGCATGATAATATGCATCAATAACTTAACACTATTATTAACAACAATGAAACACACTAAAACTAGTTTTATTTTATAAAACTTACTTCTGGAACAAAGTTTTTAAACTCATAAGACAAAGATAAAGCAGAGATATCAGTTTCTTGGTTTATAGCTATAGCATCCAATGGATGAGAAGTTACAACAAGATGTCTTTGATTTGGACCAATCAGAGACCACCCAAACAGTAATGATTCTTTCTGCCTGGAACAATATAGAAATGATGTTTTATATTATTGCATATTCAATTAAAAATATTTTTGTAATTTTATTTAATTATTCACTTATACACCATCTTTTTCTTTAAAATCAGTTTTATTTTACCCTTGGATCAATAACCATGACCAACAGCGACAGGAAAGTTCTCTTTAGTGTAATAGTAATACTTTGAATTTTAAACAAATACAGTAAAACCCCTCCTAATGGACACCCCGCAAAGGTGGACACCCCTCTTATGCAGACAATTTTTAATTCCTGGGTTCCATGGCAAATAACATTATTTAACCCCTCTCCTGGGGACACACCTCTATTGCGGACAAAAAACAAAAGTCCCATTAGTGTCTGCATTAGAGAGATTTTACTGTATTTAGTGTATCAGAAACTCTATAATAATAATAATAATAATAATAATAATAAACAGCTTTTGGAATCTCTAAACTATTACATTTGAATATTTTGTTCTTTTTAATATTACAATTTATTTTGAATACACAATATCAAAATAGAATGCATATCTTATCCTGAAGTCAAAACAATAAAGGGGTATATGAAATTGATGGACCCTTAATTATCTTAAACACAGGGAAAGATAATGACTTTCAGTTTTTTGTTTCAAGAGAAAGTCACCTTTAGGTCTAAGTATTGACAATATGAACATAATCCTGAGTATAATATTCACTCCATAATGTAAAGTGGGAGAGAGGGGATCCGCCCCCCCTGAGAGTTTTTTAAAAATTTGTAGTCTTAAAAATGCATTTTAGTCTTATATTTTTCAAAAACTTTTAATTTCACTTTGGGTGTCTCCCATAGCAACACCACTGCCTTTGTAAATTAGCTTTAAGAAATTCAAATAAGTAGAACAGGAGCATGGGGGGGGGGGGAACAGTTTGGAGCCTTTGATTTAAAAATTAATGCCAATTCTATATGATTTCCCATACAAGTAAGGACTTTTCATTTATTTGACAATATTTACTGCTTCTCAGATTTTTTGGAAGATTATTACAGGGTTTGTACTCAATTTCAGAAATAAAATGAAGGAGTTTTGAAGGAGTAAAATAAGGTTTTGCAGGAGTACTAATGGGCTGTCATTAAATGTCACGCTTTTAACAACATACTTAACCCCTCTTTGTCACTATATGTCACACTTCACCTACTCCTCCTCTTGTCACATGTCATATTTTTTGTAAACATATTGTTACAATAACTGAGTGATGTTACATATTGTCCTCCTCTCTTTTCCTCTTGTCACAATTTCATGAACCTGTCTCCCCCTCAAGGCATGACATCACTTGTGATGACCTTTTTACAATATCATAACTGTGATTCACTAAACAATTGTCCTTTTAACACAATCACCTAATATAGTACATCTACTTATGTGTTTTTAAATAATTAAATAATAATTAAAAACCTGACCTTTGCTGCTGAGAGTGTGGTGGAGGGAAAAACAATAATCATAAAACTTAAAAAATAGCCAAGCACCATTTGAGCATGTTTTACTTCACTTATGAACTGTCTTAATCCATCTAATAATATTTTCATTTTCAACTTTTATGACTTCTATAATCAATTTGTAAATCACATCTTTATGAAAAAGATAAATAAACAAATTACTACATTAAAATTGCCCTTATACCCTTGCCCTTGTGACGAAGTTAAGTTGCCGATCGAAGTATTTTAAGTTACTGTCATAGAGGAAGGTTGTATTTTATGTAAAAAAGAAGGAGTATTGAAGGAGTCAAAACCAAAGTGAAGGAGTTTGAAGGGCCCTTCGAAAAAATTTCCTAAATGAAGGAGTATTGGAGGAGTTTTGAAGGAGCGTACAAACCCTGTATTACTAATTTTTTTTGATGGAATTACATAACAAATTTCATTTCTAGTTTTCATTTTGTTTTGTCAATATCTATACATCATACATTCACTGTCAATATCTATCTATCACTATACATGTCATACTTCTTCTGTTCTACCCTGTTGCTTTTCTGGGATGACTTTTCATCCTAAAGTTCACAGTTCGTTGTATTAAAAAAGGGGTTCCTTGAAACCTCGAAACATGAGTCTGCAGTAATCTGCAAACTTTGTGAAATAAACACTGTTCCATCTTATTTTAAGAAACTCAATCTTTCAGTTTTTTATCAAACTATTTAAAGGTTCCTGAAACAAAACATACAATGTCCTTATCAAATATGTTTTTTACATATACACCCTGAATAAGTTTTTAACAAATGGCACTGTTCAAAGCTACCCTACTAAACAATGCCATTTAAAAAAAATCAGTTTTCCAGATTTGACAAGACAAATAATTTGTCTCAAAAGGGTATAAACAGGGGTGATTGTGAGTTCATTAAAAAATACCTGAAAGTTTCAAAGCGAGAACGGGGGGAGGGGGGGTAATCTTTGGCCCCTATTACTTAAGTGCACCTTTGCCATAGTATTAAATAGTTCTGAGTCTATTGTGTGTATATTTGATTAAATTTTTAATTGGTTACAAAGTTACTTTTGAGCTGGTGTTATACAAATTATCTTGACATTTGTCCATCTTAAGGGATAGGTGTCCATCTTAAGGCTCTTGCAGGTATATTTGATGAGTACTATGTAATATAAAAAAATTGCGGAGGTAGGGAGATAAAAGCATAACAAAAAAAAAACATAATTCCGGTATTTTCGGACATAAAAATACCGAAAATACGTCCGAAAATACCGGAAATTCGGTAAAATACCGGAACACAATCACCCCTGGTATAAATTAAACTAACAAACTAAATGTATAGCAACAATTTTACTTTAGTTTGTTTTACTAATTTGAAACTCCTAATTTAAAATAATAATAATAATAATAATAATAAAGGTTTTCAAAAGGTAAACTTACTTTTCAGTTGCATACGAAATCAGTTTTTCATCAATTAAGTCATTGGCCCAAACATAAGTCTGAAGGGCAGCAAATTCCTTACTAAGATCATCAAATGGAAACAATAAAGAATTCTTATCAGCCGAGAGCTTTACATTATATTTGCGAAAAAACTGAACACCAAGACCCTGTTGAAATATTGCACAATAGAATTAGATTCATAAAAAAAATTATCAAGACAAAAAATGTATTATAATTAGTTTATGTTTCTTTTTCCTCTCAGCAGCAGAATTTATAATGTACCTGTTTTAGTGCTAAACTAGTATGAAACTGTCTAGTGGTTAGGGCTGCTGTCTTTCACAAAGAGGACCTGAACTCAATACCAGGCATGTGAGGAACCTGTCACTTATATTATGCTATGGTGCAATTGAAGGCTTTACAGAGAAAAGTTTTAATGCTAGAAATAGCATTTGATAAAAGGGGAAATAAAAGTGACCCCATCTCATGACTGAAGTTTGATGGTTTAGTGCGCAAATGTGCTAAGTAACTTCTGCTTATTTTCCTGTAAAGCATGTTTTAAGTTTAATGTTGAATAAAAATACAAATTTGTTATTCAATAATTCTGAAATTCTATAAAACATACATTATAGCTAAGAAAAAAAGGCCTAACTATATGAATCACGTGTACTCAAAAGTAAAAAAGTACCACACTGCAACATTTGTCAGATTCTTAAGAAAATCTGCAGTCTATTTCTACATGGGCAAATTTTTTTCAGATTTTTTTTGAGAATAAAATGTTTAATTTCAGCAGAAAAAAGATTATTTTCTAGCGTATTTTCTGGGATATAACTAACAAGTACCATGTACTTGCAGTTGAACCTTGCACTGCCATCTTTTGCGACTTCTGGACAAACGCAATAGCCGTGTTTACATGGAAATTTTCTACACCAGAAAAAGCCCTGCTTTTAACCACACTCCGGATATTTGCCGAGGACATGTGGAGTTTTCCTCCTTCTGCAATCTACTGGAGTCAAAGCGGGGTTTTTACACAGAATGCACTTTGCAAAACAATTTTGTGCACTAGCTGAATATAGCTGCGAAGGATGCTGGGTAAAACCGTTACCTTGGATACATGGTACAAGCTCTTTTTGCATGTGTGAGCAGCGTATTTTCCATCTGATTTTTCCCGGAGTTGGAGCGGGGAAATATGAGGTACAAATGACTCATGTAAACGCAGCTCTAATGACAACTGCTTTTCTTCAACGGATGACCGCTTTTCGTCTTCACACTTATTGTTTTATACTAATCTATTACCATGCTTGAAAAATATTTCATTTTCAAGAGAAGAATGAAAGTAAACATTATTACAGAAAAAGAAAAGGATGTCACCATGGAAATGAAATAATTCCACTTTGAAAAATTATAATTTTTAAAAATGTGTGGTTCATGCAAAATTTTCCACCCTAGGCAGCTGCCTACTCTGCCTATTGGGAAATTGGGTTCTATTCTGATTAGTTATTTATTGATTTACCCTAAAAAATAACTTCTTAGATGGAACGCTGTAAAATTTTTTCAATTTTTTGTGAAAAAATATCAGATTAATGACACAGAAACACTGATCATCTCCATATAGTGAAAAAGAATAATTTTAAAAGAAACTGTCATATTATCAAAAACATTTTTTCATCACAAATACATACCTTAAGACCAAATCTCAAAAATATAGACTGTAAATCACACTCATCTAAGTCATCAAGTAAAAACCCTTCTTCCAGAGTAAAAAGCAATTTCAATGATATTTGTTTGTCTTGAACTGAACCAGGCTTACTTTTACAAGCAATTCTAAAGAAGAATATTGAAATTTTTACAAGATTTGAAAACATATAACATCAACATATGTAAATACATAAAGAGTTGACCAATTTGACATATCTGCTAAATTACTGATGTTAAAAATAATAAGGAAAAAAAAAATATCTGAGGTGTGCATGTAGGTATTGTCATTGATGATTAACTTATGTATACTTCTACAAAAAAACAACTTTTTATTATAAAGATACTTTTTCAGTATAACTTTCTCCATTTCATTTAGACCGTGACTTACACATTGCAGGGGTGCTCATCTCCCCCAAGAGCAATAGCACTTCCCCCTCCCCCCAAATACCACAAAGACATCATAACAAGGCTTTGGCAAATTTTTAAAAACTTAAAACTTGCAAAATATGCATCAAGAATGTTTTTTTTAGAAAAAAGAAAAGAAATCAAATACTAACAGTAAGACTGAATTTAATTAGACCTTAAAATAATTAGTTTAAAATAATAAAAAATATGTATTTACTTTTAAGTTTTTTAAAAAATTTAAAGTCACTATTTATTTGGCCACTAAATAAATATTCAGTTATTTGATCAAATCACTATTTGTTACATCCATATTCTTAAATTTAGGAATTTAAAGAAATGCAGGGAAAATATTTTGATATTAATATTTAAATATACTTACTTGTTTTCAAATGGTATAGATGCCATTCTAGAATGGCAGAAAAATGTAGCATTAGAAACAAATGCAGCTGAAAATAAATAAATAAATATATTCAAATAACATATAGCAAAAGGAATAAATGATGGATAAAAAAAAAGTTAAAAAAAAAAAAAAAGTAAAACTGACAGTTTAGATTTTTTAGGTGTTAAAAATTTTATTCATCTTTTTTCATGCATTCAACTTTTTTTTGGAACAACTTTAAGTTTTTGATGATCAATACCCACAAAACTACAGAAAGAAATCTAGCTTATGAATCTCTTCCTGGTTTGTCTGAGTGTTAACAGAACAGCAGGACTTTAAAGGAATGTCAGGAGATTGCCATTTTTGCTGGACATTGAGACAAAAATAGGAGTTGTGTTTTGCCATCTGGTCACTTTACACACATAGAAACAGTATACATTTTTAGATTAACATTACTCCATGAGAATGGAAAACCACTTGCTATATTAACTAGTTGATTCCACGACATGTTCAGGCAGCTTTTTTTTTTTTTTTGTGGGGACAGAAAGCTCAGTCCAGAACAGAGAAAAATATTTAAAGTGCCCATATACCAAGGGGGGTTAAATTGTATCAAATAAGTTAGTATATACAGATTGAGCCAAATAATTTGCAATTAGGAGTGAAAGCTACAAAAATTTTCAAGATGGAAATTTTTCAAACAGAAAGGGAGCGTGTCCTAAATTTAGTTTTCAAGTATGTAAAAGGATTGAATACAACAGCACTTTATAAATATTTTCTATTTTTGAACACTTTTTGCAAAAAAGAAGTTTCTGGTAAAATCCATCACAATTCAGTCAAAAAAAGTTATCTTCATAGCTTAGGAAGTTTTTGAATTTATCATAGGTTAAAATACAGAAAAAAGTAAGTTACTAGCACATTTTTGTTTTTCCCGAAAAAAATTTCCGGCCCGAGATACAGCCCGCCAAAGATGGCAACCGGGGCACCATTTCTCACTTTGATGAAAAATTTCAAACTACTTTATCTCCAAAATGGTGCATGATATTTTGATGCAGTTTTTTTTTTAGTTTTGAATATAATTATTATTTCTTTAAGACAATATGCAATATTTGGAAATTTGTGCTTCATATATGAGTTTTTAATCATAAGCTTTATTTGTGAAATGAAAAGAAGTAAAATACTAATAGGTCTGCTAAAAAATGTGGCACATGTCGTTTGCCAGTCAGAGGAGAAAGCTCTGATTTAGTTTTTAAGCTCAACTATCATGTCAAGGGGGGTGCAAATTGTGCCATCAAGATTTTTTTTGGAGGGGGGGGGATTTTTAAAATGTATTTATTTATTGATACATTTTTAATCTAAACTATTTATTTTTATTTTATTAATTTAAAGTATTTTGCGTGTATGTTATTGGCGTAGCACAGAACGTTACTAACAAAATAATAATAATTTAAAATGAATAAATAAATAAATGATTAAAACATATTTTAAAAAAATGGATGAAATAAAAAAGAGGGCTAAAAGTAAACTAGTATGTTGTGGCCATCACAAAACATTCTTCTATATCTTTCTTATGAATTCTGATCCCTCTCTATGCTTGACGAAAAAGCAATATTCCCAGCAAAAAATAAATAAAATTAAAAAATTACGCATACAAAAACTTGACGACCGTCCCAATTTCTGAATCATCGCAAACGCAAAGCAAATAGCGAAACTTGAAAGTTATTTTAAAAGCCTTGCTTGGATTGATTAGGCATGTTATTTGTCAACAAAAATAAGATGGCAACAGTTAAAAATTTTAAATCATTGAGATAATGTTTCCAATTATTTCCCAACAATTAAAATCATGTGAAATATGCAGACGAAAGTCTATTACAATTTATCTTTCTTATTGTTGCATTTATAAAGCTATTTTTATTAGCATAAAATTTTCTAAAAAAATCAGCCCCTCTTGGAGCGATTGGTGCCAAAATTGAACCAATGCCTGTTTACATATAGGTTCACATTTATTTTAAATTTCATCTAGAATGAACTATTACTTCTTGAGAAACATAACTAGCAAAGAAAAAGAAAGAATGTTCGGTTGCACCACTCCCTTTTCAGCTACTGACGCCAAAATAGAATCAGCTCTTGTACCCTCTATGGGCTAATTGTAGATAAATTTTTGTTTGATTCCGTTCATTATTTCTTGAAACATAGCAGTCACAAGTGAGGACAAAAAACAGTCTATAGCTCAGCCCCCATTTTAGCTATCAACACCAAAATTGAATCAGCACCTGCACATGTTATGGGACACGTATGGACCGAATTTTGTTTGATTCTGCCAGGTACTTCCTGGGGAATAGCAGGCAAACATAACTCAAGAATCATTCCATTGCACCACCCCCCTTAGAGGAATTCGCGCCAAAAACCAATAGGCACAAGTTCACATAAGGACACATATGTGTACCAAATTTCGTTTGATTTCATGTGGTAGTTTTTGCTGTAAAGCGACCACAAAAAATCGGTCACACACACACACAGACTGACATTTTCCAAAAATGGTCAAAATGGAGACAGCAAACCTCAAAACGTTTAAATCCGTGGAAAGAAAAGAGTTGAGAATCTTTTTTTGTTGGGGGGGGGGGAGGATTTGAGCTATTGAACTTCGGGGGAATAGGCAGAGGCAGACTAATATAAAATGAAAAACTTTCTGCAAACACAAATCCTAACTAGAAAATTTTCAGCAAAAAATTATTTTGCCTAACTCGCCCTTGAATAAAGAATTAAATTTGTATTCAAATATGAAAGAGGCAAAAAAAAAAAAAGCTATAAATCTTTTTTTTTTTTTTGCAATAAAATATAGTTAGTGCTTATTTTTCACCAACTGAAGAAAACTGCCAAAACGATTTTTTTTTCACACATGTGCTTTAAAAGACTTTTGGAGAAAGGCTTTAACAGAAATAAACTAGGATTTTTTAAAAAAATTCCCTTAAAAAAATAAATAAATTAACGTTAGCAGTTTGAAATTTTTTTTTTGGAGAGCCAAAAATTTTCTGTGAACTCCGTTCGTGGGTTTGTCTATATTATGCAAGACTGGGAATGAGCACCTCCATAACTACCTTAGAACAGAATGTGATTAGGTGAAAGACAATCCATGATGCTGCTTAGGGAAGCCAAACTATCCACTTCTACATGGTAGTACAAAGCAGAATTTTGTTATATAAAATCACAGGTTGGTTTTTTATTAATTTTTTTTTTTTGTTTTCAACTGTCACAATGATTTTGGTAATAATTTATTGCATTCACATAATTTTCAAACAGCTTATTTTTGTATAATCTATCAAAAACCAAGTGAGGGGTATTCAGAATTGACACAAGGTTGAGGAATGGGACAGCCAGAAAAACCTATAAAAAAGATACTGTCCACCCCGCTTAATCGAATATTGTTGGTTCCAAGAAATATTATTCGATTAAGCGGGGTATTTAAATAAGCAGCAAAATTATATTTACCTTTTTAAATTGACAACATAAGTCTTAAAACATAATAATAATAAATCAATTTCTATATCGAGGAATTAATTAATGTTATTGGTGAAATTTTTTTGAAATAAGCTAAATAAACAACAGAATAGTTTAATAATAATAAGCATATATATTATAGGTACGTATGAAAATTATAAAGAGAAACTTACAATTTGAGTTATGAAATCCTTGATTCAGCACCTCTTTTTAGTACATTATTTTTTGAAAAATTCCATAACAGTGAGTTACTTGTTCAAGGTATTTTAGGAGCATATTTCTGACTCTCTTTTTTCCCTTCCTTATCTGCTGTGTTTTACATTTAATATTTATCAATTTATTATCAACTAAAATATATATTTCTTGGTGTTATTTCATTTAATTATCGACTATGCTTTTTTTTTTTTTTTGTAATGGCCAAGACAAAAGAAACTGTATAGACTAGTGGAATCGTTTTGATGGAATATGAATTTTGTTTTTCTCGCCCATTGTTGACAAAAATATTACTTTATATTTTTAAGTCAACAATTGGTTGTACTTAATTTATTTCTAATTTGTTAAAAAAATTTCTCAGCAAAAACAGTTCCGAAAGCTGATCAATATTCGATTATCTGGGGAAATTATTCAATTAAGCAGGGATCTTTAACATTGTGCCTATGAAGAAATCTTCGGTTCTAGGGTTTATCTGTTACCCGATTAAGCGGGGCTGACAGTAGTTATCAATATGTAGCTAGATGTTTTGCTTCTTAAAAAAAAAAAATTAATCACTAGCACTTAAGCAATGATTTATGTGCATTATGAAACTTTTTTGTATTACTTACATCACATTTTTTTCAAGTTAGGTATTCAGATATTTTATGCCAAAGAAATAGCTGAATACTAAAAAGCTTCTAAGAAGAAGAAAAATGCAATGTACCTCACCAGCTTGATAAAACATAAAGGAATTCTTGTTAAAAAGAATTCATACATTTTTTTTAAAAATTTCAAAACAATGTTGAACATTTTATGATGCTTGCAAATCTATTAAAATTATCCATATTTGTATCCGTTTAAAAGACATAAGGTTTAACTTTAAACATTTTTCTACTTCTTGAAAGAAACAGCATAAATGAAATTACTAGACCCACACAGAGAAAAACGAAAGAAAAAACATAAAAAATAAATAAACATATCTTCTCTATTGCTATTAAAAAATAGTTTTGTTTCGGTGATGAAAAAATACTTACTCTTCAAATTTCTATCATATAATAAATTAGAAGCATAAAATGGACTGCCTTCAAATCGAAGAACCAAATTTTTCATTTTTTGACAATTTTTCCATGTCTTATGAAAATGTAAAATCTTGCTATATGCCATTGCACTAAGAGAAGAAAAAAAGAGTGATTAAAAAGGCATACTATTTTTTTTAAATATAATAATCATATTTTCAAAATATTTTAAAAGGTTCAAAATTAAACTAGTATGTTGTGGCCATTAAGAAATTTTTTTATAATTCTGATCCCTCCCCATGCTTGACGAGGAAGCAATATTCACAATAAAAACAAAATTACACACCTCTAAACTTGACGATCATCCCAATTCTCGCTTTACCTTAAAAGCAAAGCAAAGAATAAAAATTAAATATTATTTTAAAAGCCTTGCTTAAAATAATTTCAAACATTTATTTGTTAACAAACACAAGATGGCAACAGTTAAGAAGTTTAAATCATCGTGATTTTCTGGTCATTTTCCAACAATTAAAATAATTCAAAATATGCAGACGACAGTCAGCATATATATATTTTATTGTTGTATTTATAAAGCTATTTTTATTCACACAAAAAAAATCAGCCCCCCATGGAGCGATTGGCACCAAAATTGAACCAACGCCTGTTTACATATGTATTTCTATTTATTCCAAATTTCATCCAGGACATAGCATTACTTTTTGAGATATGGCACTCACAATGGAAAAAAAAAGAATGTTCGATTGGGCCACCCCCTTTTCAGCTATTGACGCCAAAAAAAATCTGCTCGTATACCCTCTAAGGGCTACTTAGCGATAAATTTTTATTTGATTCCGTTCATTATTTCTTGAGATACAGCAGTCATAATTGACAACAAAAATTTTTCTATAGCTCAACCCCCATTTGAGCTATTGACACTAAAAATGAATCAGCACCTGTACCTGTTAAGGGCAACATATGGACCAAATTTTGTTTGGTTCAGCCAGTTAACTTCCAGGGGAATAGCAGTCATGCATAACTCAAGAAACGTCCCATTGTTCTATCCCCCTTGGAGGAATTCGCGCCAAAAACCAATTGGCACAAATTCATATAGGGGCACATATGTTTACCAAATTTTGTCCGATTTCATGCGGTATTTTTTGCTGTAGAGCGGCCACAAAAAATTGGTCACACACATACGTGACACACACAAGGATACACGCAGAGAAAGGCAAACATTTTCCAAAAATGGTCGAAATGGACTCTGCACACCTCAAAACGTTCGAATCTGTCAAAATTTGAAATTCAAAAATTTTCAAAAATCAAATACTTTCTTCTATATATTAGATACAGAAGAAAGTAAAAACAGAGTAGATATATGCGTAAATATGCTTAAAATATAATTTGATTAAAAAAAGTTCCTTAAATGAAAAGAAATCAACATATTCAGTAGTGGTAATTCAAGCCCCCCCCCTCCCCCACTGTTTTATTTATTTATTTTATTTTCCAATTTAAGAACCAAAATTATGAAAAAAGCAGAAATGCCAAAATTTTCAGAATATAATTATTTGTTTTACTTTGTATATCTGTTTACAAAACATTATTTAGCACAAGTAATAACTATATATTAATTTTTTTAGTCAGGTGTGTCCACTAGGATGGGTCATGGCTAAGATTGCACCATTAAATTTTTTAGGGGGGATGGTTGTTTTGAGGGGTATTTTTCTCATTTTTAGGGGAGGGGCTCTTGCTTTGTGTGTGTGTGGGGGGGGGGGTACCCTAGGGTCTTTCAAAAATACTTGTAAACAAAGTTCCTCCTATATTACATTACACCCTTCTGTATTTTTTGACTTGGGGATAGTAATGTACTGGAAGTAGTTTAGATTCGTATTTCAACTGAAAGAGAATGCTGAACCCCCTTCCCAAACATTATGAGTATGGGGAGGGGTTAAAAAATTACGTTGAACTGAAAAAAAAAAATGCTACATATTATAATATACACAAGTAATATACATATACATTGCAAAAAAATTATTATTTAGAAAAAAGGGCTGAAGAAATTTAATATTTCTAAATTTGTGACATTTTCTGTGCTACCACTAATGTTAAATTAAGGGATCATTGAGCACCCTCTTAAAATTTGAGCAATAAGCCAAAACTTATACAGCATAATACTATTAGTAAGTCTGGAAAAAAAAAAAAAGGTGTCCTGAACTTTAACTGAAAAAAAGTTTTTTTTGAACCTCCCTAGGGTACCCCTCTGTTTTAGTAAATCAATTGTTTTACTTAAACATGCCATACTTGACACCTCAAAAATTATACACCTCAAAATACTTCAAGGTAAACTATGTAAGTCTAATTCATGTCTAAAGCGTTTCTTTGGAGGAAGTTTTTGTACACAAAATTTATCAAAATCTACGAAAAATGTAAGTTAAATTTTTAGATTTGCATCAGTTTCCACTTATCTGCTTCAATATTCTCAAAACCAGCATTAACAAAATTTTATACTTTTTTCTTTCTTTTTTCATTTTTTGCTGCCGATATAAGTTCTCATGGCTTAAAGTGGTTATTTTTTGCCCCACCACTTTAAGCATAAAATTCCAGCTACTGAATATATTTATTTATTATTGTTAAGTTTAAAAATTTTTAGTAGCTTTTATGTAGCAAAAAAAAAAAAAAAAAAAAAAGGACAAATTAGGAATATAGAGATAAGCATACTGGTTGGTGACCAATCAATTATTCAACTGTTGATATAATCAGCTGATGAAGGATGCCTTTTAACACTGATTTCTCCATTAGTTTCTCTTTTTTTTTCCAAATAATATTTCAAAATTGCTTTTAATTTCAGGGAGCAAATTTTTATGTTATTGTAGAAAAGTTACTTTATGTTAGTTAGACATGAAAATTGAAACATTTAGTTAGTTGTCAGTATTCAGAAAGAGCTTTAAACTTAGAAGCTATTTTTTTGTTATTAGTAACCCCTCAGCAGAATATTTTTAGCAGTCTGCAACAAATTCAAATCTTGAAAATAATCTACAAGGCAAACCAGCATTTAGATTAGTCATAATACTAATTTCAAATCATCTACATGAAATGCTTCATAATCAAGTGTTAAAATTAAAAATTATACTGCATAGATGCCTTTTATTTATATAGCATCACAAATCAATGTCGCCGAACTAAGTATTTTGCTCTGTGTTTTTATTATTATTATTATTAACTTTTTCTGCTTTAAATGTGGCATATCCGCGTAAAAGTGATCTTGAAATTTCAAAACCACGAATTCTTAACTTATGCTTTCATTACAATTCCACGTAATAAATAGTTGACCTTCTCGCCACTGAATTAAAAATAAAACAAACAAAAGCAAACTGATTTTACCTTAATAATGCAAATTGTATGATTGATACTTTGTAATTTAATACTACAATACAAAAAGTACGTATTTCTATTTTGTAACGTTTGTAAATTCAATACAAATAATATTAATCAAAAATGTTAGTCTAGTGTTAAAGTTCTTGCTTTTCATTGCAAAACAATTTCTTCTACAGAAAATAGCACCGAATAAACACAAAAGAAACTGATTTTTAATTCCGCCGCGTTTTTCTTTTCTTTCGGAAGCGTCTATCTAAAACCTGTCCTTGTATTGTAATAGTAAACAAAGTAAAGTAGCACAAATTATCTTCCCCCTTTTGCGCATGCGTTTGAAATAAGTTTGCCAAACAAGCCAATTTCGTCGCCAATAGTCGGCTTTGCCTAATTTGCTGTTTAGTCAAAGCGAAATGAAGTGAAAAACTCTTTTGTTTATTGTTGACGTATGTTACGTCTGGCCTGAATTGCCGGCGGCAATAAATGGTATAACTTTGATATACACCCCCAAAAATTACGCGCCAAATCTGGCATTTCCTACGAACTTTTTAGGGTTGCTGTTTCTTATTTTGGTGTTGCCAATTTAGGTTTTTTCAGCTTTTAGCTTTTTGCTGTTGCCAAATTTAGTATTTTCTTGTATTTTGTACCATTTTTTGAGTTTTTTTTAAAGTTTTGCGGCAACAATTTTTGTGGCAACAAAGTTTTGTGTCAACAAAAACAAAAAAAGTCGCCAAATTTCCGATTTGGGGGGGTATATCAAAGTAGTTCCCAATAAATTTTGAAAAATTAAAGATATTTGACGTGTTTCTAAGATTGAGAGTGGAATTCTCATGGCTGTTCACACCTGTACCGCATTGGCACCTGTAAATATTGCTGTGATCAAATATTGTAAGTTCAGTGTATACTTTTTTCAATGGAAACGTGTGATGACTCTTTTCGGGCTCTATATTAATGACGATTTCTTCATAAAGGATCAAAACTACCTTTATTACTGTGTGAGCTAATTCCATACAAAATACTATGTCTCTTTGGACGCTTTCTATTTTTTAACTTCGTGAGATAAATGCTTAAAAGTATTTCATTAGTTTCTCTCTCTCTCTTTTTTTGACATTTGAGTTAGTTTAAAGCTCAAATTTCAAACACATTATTGTACAGCGCAATCTTATTGCAAACATTTTAGTTTTTTTGATTTTGAAAATTTCAGATTGTGTAATAACGTGATCCACTATAGACTATTTTGTTCATTCAATAATTCAGATTTGGATAGTAATTGGACAATTTCTAGCAGCGTGGGTTAGACAGATAAACATTAGCCATTTGTCTTTGGCGTCAAATGATTTGGATAGAGATGGAAATATTTTCTTGTGTAGATTCTCGGTTATCAAAATAGTCTGTATTCTTTTTAAAAATATTAACAGTATGATAACCACGTTAACAGTGATTTATTGAAAATTTGTTTTTCCAAGCATATTTTTGATAAAATGAAGTCTCAACTTCTCATTAAAAGTGTAATGCTTTTCACTTTTGTTGGTTTTGTGTAAATGTGCAGTCCTAATAAAAATTGTTTTGTGGGACAATAATATAGTTGACTTGCAAGCCTGATTTTTACTATCCCGAAGCACAATAATCTATTATTTAATTATTATGCCCTCCAAGAAACTAAATGCAGTGAATGCTCATCTATCTAGAATTCAAGTAGCCATGATTGATTACAATAGACTTGACTTGCAAGCCTGATTGTTATTTTCCCGAAGCACAACAATCTATTTGATCATCATGCCCTTCAAGAAACTAAATATAGCAAATGCTTATCTATCTAGAATTCAAGTAGCCATGACTTATTTCAATAGTCTTTGTTTTTGAATTTCAATAGTCTTTGTTTTTCTAATACTCTGCCTCCAATTTGGTTATTTTCACACAAAATAATGTGTATATGAACATTTTTAAAAGAGAGACATTTTAGAAGAAGGGGGGGGGGGGAGAAGGACTTAAGGTTGCAAAAATGTACACCAAATTTTCCTGCTAGTGTATAAAAATGATTCTTTCTTGCAACCTCAATTTTTGAAAAGGTCGTTTTCAAAATTGACTTTTGTTCAGATTACAGTTTTGGTACTTGTTGTTTCCAGTGTAAAACAATAAAAATTAAATGTTGCATTTAATTCCTTGTAACTTTATTTCCTTCAATATTTCAAGCTGACTTTCAATTTTCACTAGGTGTTCAAACATTCAGAATTTTTTTAAATCTGTATTTTGACTTTTTACTTTTATGATACATTTCTTTAATGTCTCTTATTAACAGCTGAATTTTGTGATGGCCACTTTTAGAAAATACTTTTTTATCCCTCTTCTTCAAAGGCAATACATTAGTTTGATTTTTAAAAAAAGTTTACTTATCATTAAAAGTGTACACATTGAAACTAAATTCACTACTGCTTCAAATGCAGTCGCCCAAAGCAATCTAGCAGATTTCAGAGCGAAGTTTATCCCCCCTCCCCTTACTGTCAATATGAATTTTGTACATTCATGGGCGCTCATATAGGGGGTAGGTAGGGGCTCAAGCCCCACCTCCTCT
The DNA here is from genome assembly GCF_026930045.1 of Uloborus diversus. Taxonomy (NCBI): domain Eukaryota; kingdom Metazoa; phylum Arthropoda; class Arachnida; order Araneae; family Uloboridae; genus Uloborus; species Uloborus diversus. The sequence continues at coordinate 124,925,835 of NC_072736.1, forward strand.
TAAAAATTAGAACTTCCTTGCTTTTAGTATTTTTTTCTTTGAAAAATGTAAAAACATTTCTTCTCTAGCCATTAATGAATAGGTTATTAAAAATGTCAAACTTTAATAACTCAAACCTTTAGTGAAATCGGTTTCCATGGGGAAAATATCCTGCTAAACCATAGGTAGGGGAAATATCTGAGCCCCCTTAAAATTTTGCGTATGATCTCTCATGTATATATTATGCTTGCATTCTACTTCTATCGTTAGTTGTTGAACCAGATTTATCATTCTCACACAATGCAGGTGTGCACATAATTAATAAAATGCTATAAAAGAACATATAATTAAAAAGTTGTGCCAAATCCCAGATTTGAAAATAGCTTGTAGGGCATTTTATAGCATTTGTCTTTATTTTTCAAATTTTTCCCAAAAAACATTTATAAAACCAGTTTTAATGAAAGGTTTCTTTAAAAACTGTAAGTAGAGTGGGTATTTTTCTGTCAAAGGTTTGACTGCTTGCTTATTTTCCACCTTCGTGGCCTTATGGCAACTCTAGAATTTAGAAATTGAAGTTGTTGAATGTCACTTCATGCACGGTCAAAACCATAAAAATTCTTGTTATATTTAGTGCCAATTTGGAGATGCAGAGCTTACAATAGTGTAACTAATTTCTTCACTCAGTGAGATAGCAAAAGAGGAGGGGGGGGGATAAATTCTAAATATATTCATGTAAAAAGAAGGTTGGGGTGTAGCAGATTTAACTAAAATATAACCATTATGAGTTTCTTTTATTATGCATATATGATTAAGACCTTTTATGTAAATTTAAATGCACCAGAAAGATTAATAAAGAATTCATTAAGTTCAAATGTCAAGTTGAAGTTCCCTGAGTAATTGTGAATTAAGAATTTTCATTAAAATTTGGCTGAGTACTATTTTAAATGGGACAATGGAATTCTACTTCAAGGATTATTATTTGGCAAGACACAGAAAAGGTTGTTACTTTTTCTACCTTTGGCCTTATTCAAATTTATGACCAAAAAGAACGAAAAAAAAAATGTTTGTTTGCAGATATTAGCAGCTGAGTTTATTTTCAAAAAGACAAATTCTTTTATCAAAGAATCATTGTAAAATTGACCAATAAATAGTATATAAATTAGTTGTATTTTTATTTTGTGCAATATTTCTTTCGTACTAGCCATATGCAAGTTCAACTCTTCCCTGACCATTTTGGCCATCCCTGTATTAGACTTTTTGGCAATTAATCTTTTATAACAAATTATTTTTTAAGTAAATAATGTGACCAATTTTATTTGATGTTCTGCAGTTTTTCTCCCTGTGATTTATCATAAGTTTGAGAAATAACCTTCAGTTTAAAAATTTGTATTTTTCTGATTAATACTATTTATTGAAAATTTACATTCAATGACGTTTTTTTAATTTAGGGGGAAAGAAAAATGAAGACCTTATACTGCCAGTAAATGATTCCATTAGTCTCACATTGTCTAAAAAAAAGGTTGGTATGCAGCTTTTTTCTTTCTTTTTTTTTAACAAATAAGTTTTAATTGTTACATGATTTACCGAAGTTCTTTTCGACCATTTACAACTATGTTTCATTGTATGAACAATGTTAATTTATTGTGAGTGGAACTTATTTAGGATTGTCACAGTTTGTAAAGAACAGTTTTTCTCTTGGGGAGATAAAATGTTCACTTTTTAAGTATTGTTTAACATTATTTAATTGTACCTTCAGATTTAATTAAAAGTTTTAAAAAAAGTAAGCTAAAACTTGAAATGGGGTAAAACATCCAAAAAGTGTCTAACACATCCAGCTTTATGAATTAAAATGATTTGCATGCATTTAAATTAATTGCTACACATTTTTATGGTCTCTAGAAATATTTAGTAATGAGATTTGTTTTTAATGTGCTTCAAAATGTTTTGAATTTCGCATCTGTACTCATAATCAAGAGAGAGTTCTGTGGAAAATTTCTAAGATGTAAATTGATGAATTTAGAAGTTAACTTACTTTAATATACTACAATCAGGGGTGTGCACAGAAATTTTGGGGCTCGTCACAAGTGACTTTTATGGCCTCCCCTCATATTGTTTACCCCTATGTCCCTATATATATTCCATCCCTCATTTAAAAAATATCAGACTGAGGCCAACAGGTGTCTCTTCTCCCCCCCCCCCCCCCCTGTGCATGCCCCTGACTACAGTGCAAAAATAAAATGCTTATCTTTGTGTGATTAGTTAAAAAACATAATGACTACATTAAAATTGCCCAAATTTCTATACTTTTTCATCCATAAGCTCTCTTTTTTGTACATTGGAAAAGGAGTTCCTTGTAGTCTTGAAATATGCGTCTACAATTCATATTCCTTTTTGTGCAAATTTTGTACTATTTAATTTGGATTTTTGACATATTCCAATTTTAAAATACATGCCTACATACTACCGCTGGCTATTCTGCATTGGGGAAAATATTGCGCAGTATCTGCAAAAAGAAGATTTTGAGATATATGAAGAAATGCATTTTGGATTCTATACAACAATAGGGAAATGATGAAACCTATGAAACTAAATGAATCATTGTTTTAACTTTGGTGAATGTTTCTTTTAAAAAGAAAAAAATGACATGAATTGCACATATGTTTTTTAATGTTTAAAATTTTTGTGTCTTCTAAGAAAATACACATGTGTGTGGGACATTACTTTTCATTGTCCACAATAAATATAAAAGCTTGCAATAATGCTAAATACTGGCAACTGAATTTACTGTGTTTGCAAAAAATCTCAGTCTTTCTCACTCAGACAATTTGTTTAAAGAATAGAAAAGTTTGAGGAAAATTTTCAGTGACTCATATACCAACTACCCCCTCCCTTTAAAAATGTTTGTTTCCATTGCATCTAAAGTGAAATTTTTGAATGATTTTCTTAATATTGAATTACTTTTTCCTCTTTTTAGATGTGTGCTAAAACTACAGTTGCTTGTTCGCCAACATTTGAAAGTGATAGAATATGGTTGAATGGAATGTGAGTAAATGCTGTAGAGTACAGTATGAACAGTACATATTCTGTTATTAGTGTAAAGTCTTGGATAACTTTACATCCAAAAGTTCAAAATTTTTTGTGTTGAAAAATGAGTTCCTTGAAACTCTGAAACACATGTCTGCAATCATCACTATTTTGCACTTTTTCAATAGTATGTTTCCTACTGATATTTTGTTGTATAAAGGTATTAATTTTGCACACAACTTTTCTTGAAAGTACAGTCGTCCCTCGCTACTTCGCGCTTCGACTTTCGCGGCTTCACTACATTGCGGTTTTTTTCTAGTTTTTTTTTTTTCAAATATAGTAGTTAGCCTTTTTTATGCAAAAGAATAGCAAAGTATATGTTTTTTAAGTAAGGTCTGAAGGGCTAGTTGTACTAGTTGAAGGAGAGGAGGTATAAAATCGCCGAAGAAAGTGTATGGAAGCACTATCTCTTTTTAACCGTTAAGCACTAACTGGAAAGTATAAATCAATGTATTATTACTAGGAGATAAATACATCTGTAAATGGTGTTCAACAATGTACTAGCTTTTTAAGTTGTAAACATAAATGGAAGAACCGGAGCTCCTATGGTCACTAATGGGCAATTGATTCATCATCGAACAAGTTGAGGATTTTCATGGACTAGTAGTAGTGTGTAAGAACTGCGTGTGTGTAGTTTATTTCCCATTAATTAACAATGTGATATCTTTATCTATTACATCTAACAAATCTAATTTTCTCATATTTTGTGCAATATATTAAGTAATATAAATGCAATGGTGGCTAAGGGTGCTGTTTTATGTCTAGGGGGCTCTAACTATGATAAAAACCTATTTAAATTGCCATAAGTTTTATGCGCTCTAATTAGAAAAATATATACAAAATCCTACTTCACGGAAATTCAGTTATCGCGGTAAAGTCTGGAACGAATTAACTGCGATAAATGAGGGTTGACTGTAATTCCTATGTTATGTTACATATGTGGCTCTCACAAGGGGAGGGGGCAGCAAGAGGGCGACTGCCCCCTCACTTCCAAAAGTTAAAGGGACTTGCCCCCTAACTTTTCAGAGTCAAAAAATTAATGATGGATTGAAAAATTATTTTTCATAGGATTGATTGATTTAATTCATGAAAGTAAAGCTAAAAATTCCATATACATATAGACTTTTCTCACCTTATTTCATAAAAATGGAACTTTGAATTATAAGAAGAAAATCTACAGTGGACATCCGTTCCGATTTTTGAGGCCTTATTCCATATTTTTTGGAGGTCATAAAATCCTTAATGTTAAAAGCCTTTAAAATAGCCCAATTTTTCAAAAAAAAAAAAAAAAAAAAAAAAGAAGAAGAAGGGTTCAGGGACCTAACCACACACACTTTTTTTGACTCCACACTTTTTTGGTGCACCAGCTGCCTATGTATGTTAAATAGGTATTCAGAATAAAAAGTTCATAAAAGAGGACATGCATATGAAATTTTACTTAGCAAAAGTATTTGAATTATAGTGTTACCTATTTTTAATTTACACACAAGTTACTCGTACTTTTATTTGAATAAGATTTTGAGTACATGAAGTGTGTATAATCTATAATTTTTCCTTTTAGAGAACAAGACTTTCAAAGCCCACGAATTCAAAATTGTATCCGTGAAAGTTAGTATTTTTCATCTTTTGTTTGTTGTTTAAAATGTAGAAACTTTGATAACATTTTATTCAAATTCATCCTTTGCACGCTAAAGTACAATATATAAGTTCTTTAAAGCTGTTGAACATTTTATTGCTTAAAGTTGGTTATTTACTGAAAATTCATTACATACCACCAAAGTACACCAAAATTTGTCTGTAACTTGGTAAACTATGCTATTTTAAATTTTTCACAATTATCAATCATGAAAATGCTTAATTGTAAGGTGACCAGACGTCCCGCTTTTTGTCTTACTGTCCTGCTGTGGGAATGTCCCGCCAAAGTGTCCCGCTTTGTCGAAAAAGTCCCGCTTTTTTCATTTACATTCCGTCACACAAGAAATATAACATACAATCTAGACTTTTTAAACGCTTTTTCGATTTTTTGCTGTCAATAAACGTAAGAACGCCATGTAAAATGTTATTCTTTAATGTTTAATACTCTGAACTACCTCCATCATGATTTTGATTGAAGAGGAGGAGCTGTTAAGCATCAGGTGTTGGCCGCAAACGGGGGAAAATAAATTCTTTTCATTCATTGTGATTGTAACTGTTACACGTATGATTATCATAATTTTACGAGATGGGCAAACGTAAATGCGTTTTGAATGACAACTTGAAAAATAAATTTCCATTTCTCAAAAAGGGCGACAAAGAAGGTGAAATCTTTTGTGAAAAATGTCAAGAGCATTCATTCAGTATATCCCACAGAGGACTGTCAGATATAACAAAACATATTAATACAAAAAAAACACAAGGATGCCGAGTTTTTGCCACCTCTTCCAGCAAAGTTAGTAATTTTTTCATGTCAGCTAATCCTTTTACAACCGATCTTGAAGTCGCGGCTGCTTAAGGTGTTTGGGTGTATCATACCATTAAAGAAAACCAAAGTTTTAGGTCTAATGATTGTTCGACCAAAATTTTTCAAGCATGTTTTGAGCCTAAATTCAGATGTGGCCGCACAAAATTGGAAGCGATTGTGAAAAACGTATTTGCACCATATTTAGAAACTGAAAATAATAATTTTGATTAATAAATTTGTTGTGTGATGCAATATTCTTTACATCAATACTATTAAATTATTTTCAACTTGAGTTCTTTATTGGTACATTTGAGTTATTTCTTGGCATTTTTCTGTTACATAAAGTATTAAGCCTGTGGAAAAAAAAAAAAAAACTACGCTCCCCCCCCCCCCCCCCCCCCCCGTCATGTGTCCTGATTTTTAGCTTGAAAATCTGGTCACATTACTTAATTGGCAATTTGACCTGCGTTTTTTAAGTTAAGTTTCATCTACAAGTGTAACTCACGAACAGTTTTCGGAATAGCTTCCTGTTTTTAAAAATGCCTAGTATTTTGTTTCTGTTTTTTTTTCTCTCGTTTGGTTATATACCTAAAATATTCACAAACAAGTTGCCTTTTTATCCCTTTAAGACCTGAAATATTTTCTTGAGAGCACATGCAAGCAACGGTTTTCTTGTTTCCTAAAGCCTGGAAAGGTTCTAGTGCCGCCATTTTTCGAGAAAATGTATAATACACATTTTTGGCTAAATAGCACGATCGTCCGATTATGGCGTTTGTTACATATAATGATCTAGGAAGCTAAAATCTGAATGATGTTCGACCCGCACGATCGTGCAATCTGGGGCTTAAAGGGTTATAGGGCATCCTACTGTTAAATTTTGCCTGTTAATGAAAATGTTTGTTACTTTTGGAACCAATAAAATAGCACCTTATGAACTCATGCTTAAATTTAGAAAATGGTGCACATATACACACAGTGGTAACAATATCCTACACAAGGGAAGATAAATGAAAAAGTGAGCACCAGCAACAAATGTGAATACAAATGCAAAAGTGACCATCAGCAACCAGGGTTGGCTTTCTGCCGACAGAAACTAGTTTTTGCCGTGCCAGTGGCAGAAACTGGTTATAACCGGTAAAAACCGGCAGAAACTGGCAAAAACTTAAAAATGTCTTTAATAACTCAAGTAATTAGTAAATGATATTTGTTTAAGTAAACTAAAAAATTCAACATCATTTAAAAAAATAAAATCCCATGCTAGTGCCCGTGATTTAGTTCAGAAAGGGAACTTTCCAATTGCAGAGGCTCGTAGTATTTGGATTAATTTAACAAAGGATAAAAAATCATACAGGGGAAAGAGGAGTGGCATACAGATTTAAACAGGCATTACTGATTGTAATTTGCTCACTTATATGCTTCCTCTAAATTGTTTGTGATTGAAATTATCATGTCATTTGCTTCAAGAAGAAAGTGCCAGAATTCTACTTGCCTAGAATTTTGTACCTAATGTCACAGCTTTGCAAAACAAATTGGCCCCATTTCTCAAAACTTATTTTTCCAGTCAAATTTTTACCATAACCCCAGTTACTACATGGTTTACCAGTTATACAATAGATGAAAGTTTCACGAACATTGCTTGCTCCTTGATGCATTGTCTGCCAGCTCATCTGTTTTAAGAATATTCTAAAATTTCTCATTTGTGCATAGTAAATTGAGAGCCTGATTAGATTTTTAAAACCTTTTCTAAGAGGCAATTGCAGGGTCCAATCAATGTAACATTTGATTTTGAATTGTGATAATTTTATAATAAAATTACAGTACTTTGGTTAACAAATATTTTTTTCCATGCATTTTCAGTTGTATATCAAGAATTAAATTTTTATTTTGTGAGTTTTTGCCAGTTTCTGCCGCAAGGTGGCAGAAAGTGGTTTTTGCCATGCCAGTTTTAACCGGTTTCTACCAATGGTTTTAACCACTTCGACAGAAACTTGCCAACCCTGTCAGCAACAGTCTTTTGACTCAGCTGGGAGCTGTTTCTTAAAAATTTTATCAATCCCCAGTGAACTATTCCAAACGGCTACAGATTTATTGAGATACTATTTTTTCCTAAGATTGGCTTATAATTTCAAAAACTTAAAACAGTGATTCCTAATTTTGCCTTCTGTGCAGAAATTTGGCTGATCAAGATCTTCCATTTTAATACATTTGAATAACTAGATCATGTCCCTTCCGACTCTCTCTCGCTCAAAACTATTCATACTAATCGCTTAATCCTAAAATTATATTCTTACTCTTGAAGTTAGTCATTTAGCAATCTAGTATTCCTCTTTGGAGACATTTCTTTTAAGTTTATATCTTATTTCTATTAAGTTTATTTTCTATTAAGTTTATATTCTTAAGATAAAAAGACCAAAACTTATCAGCATATTCCAAATAATGTATTATCAAACGTCTTTATAAAGTACTGTTTAAGGCTTTCATGGCCGGCGTCAATATGAGGAGATATCATTTCCGGGCTTATTGGCCGTGGTCTAATTGGAGTAGAAATTCCAGATGTTTCGGCTTGCTTTGCTGCAGCCATCATCAGTGGTTTGAATTTGGTGAGACTGATTTCTGGCTTCGGTGGCTCCGGTATTTAAGCAAACTGCTGCTGGGCTGCTGGTCCTAATTGGGAGGCGTTCTCAAGCCGCTGGTGGAATAAGGTTCCTGATTGGATGAGATTCAAGCCGCTGGGTGATCCTGGTACCTGATTGGATGGGATTCACAAGCCGTGGTGGCTACCGGTTTCTGATTGGATGAAACCACAGTATGTTTTAGGCTGTTGTGGCGAACGGATTTAAGGGCAGGGTGCCATGTTTTTGGTAAATTGAAGTTCTCCTCTTTTCTGTTGAAATTAAAGGGGTGTTTGAAAATTTCTATAGCTTTGCGATGAAGACGGGTAAAGTAATGAGATGTTGTAGCCAAGATTTCTGTGTCTTTAAATTTGATGTTGTGGACTCCTTCTTGTTGGCTGTGTTCGGCTACGGCTGACTTATCACAGTTTCCTAAACGGCAATGACAAACATGCTCAGAAAGGCGTGTCTTGATGCTGCGCTTATAAAGCTTAAAAGAATCCAGGGGATGGGACACGGAGGTCATAATCTCCTTAACATGACAATTGTTGGTATGAAGTTGCATTTTGAGTATTCAGCTATACTTAGAGACTGTCCCTGACTCTCTATTTGTGTTTCAATTGTAACCTCTCCTTTCTGATTTGTGTAGTCATTGCAATGATTTTTCCCTTCAAAACCAGAAGCTGAATCCACCTTTTACATCAAGCAGAACTTCTTTAAAATTATATGAAATAGACCTATTACAAAAGTGCACCATTCTGTTATTTTTTTTTAATTTGTTATGCTGCACTTTTTTAATTTGCTACGCTGCACTTTTGATTAAACTTTCAGCCCTGACTAATTAAGACACCCAAATGAACAGCTGTTTCTTTTTTTCTAATGATTCATTGCATTAAATTATAGCTTGTATAATGTATACTTATTTCCATGGCTAAAATGAAGCACTTGATCTTTTCAATATGAAATGGCTCCACTGTTAATTATTAATGATTTTTTTAGTTTATTTTTATCAATGAGATTAATTTAATGAAAACACTTAGTTGAAACACAACAAAAATAATTAAAATGATTTATGCATTTGATATGGTTGATATTCAAATATGCTATAGGTAGGGTGTGATCAGATACAACATTGGAAACTTACGTTGAAGTAGATGTATGTATGAAACTTAAGTACATAATGTACCACTAAATACCAATGGTATGGAGTCGGAGTTGGACTGATTTTGGGGTAATGGAGTCTGAGTCGTTCGAAAAGATGTCGACTCTGGGTTTCATTTTTTTCTTTCATTTTCTTAACTCACCTTGTATTTTTTAAAAAACTGACTACCAATTAATTTGATTACATTCATGAAAGCCTACTAATAAGAAAATTACTCATTGTGGCAACCAGCTGGCTTGATTGTTTATCGAACTTTCTGTAACCTATGCTGTCTCTTAGTTTGCTTATTTTTTAACTTTATTTAACTGTCAGCAAACAGTTTTGTTGCCTAACATTTTTTAAGTGATCACTTTCAAATAAAAAAAATAATATATTTTTTACTTCGATCTCAGTTATAAAATAGAACAAGCTGATGTGTGCATCACATGACTTCCTTTTACACCAATTTAATGCTATTTCCCTATTATTGCAATTTTAATGGGATTCTCTCTCTAACTCTTTAAATATCACTAGCAATGGCCACATTGAAAGCAGATTTAAAAAAAAAAAAAAAAAAAAAATCGCCAAATTTTTCGCCAAGTTGGCGACAAAACTTGGCAACCAAAAGACTGGCGATATATCGCCAAGTGACCGCCAAATTATAACACCACTTGAGTTTGCATCGAAATTAACAATGATTTCCCCCCAAAAAGGTGCAAAAGACCCCTTTAGAAACACCCGAATGCAACCAAAATAGGAGGTGCACAACTAGACCCCACTACGAGTCTATGTACCAAATTTCAACTTTCTAGGACATACCATTTTTGAGTTATGCGAGATACATACGCACATACGCACATACACACATACGCACATACATACAGACGTCACGAGAAAAGTCGTTGTAATTACCTCGGTGATGGTCAAAATGGATATTTCGCGTGTCTATACATTCTTAGGCACTTTTCCGCATGTGGTCGAATCGAAAAAAAAACTCAACATTCATTTGAGGGTGAGCAAAATGGAAATTAAGGGCGATTTTTGAGTGAAAATTTTTTCGCGAATACAATACTTCCTTTTTTGTAAAAGGAAGTAAAAAGGAATGTATGCATCATTTGAGCAAGTCGGGGAAACTTTTAAGGGTGCTTGGTAAATTCAAATAAGTGTTGATACGAAAGTGCAAATACAAAAGATCTGATAAAATATAAATTTTTTTTTTCATCTAAAGACTTCATCTAAGAATGCTTGGTTATCACTGAAAATACAAAATAAAATCAGTACATGATTTATTCTTTACAACACTCAATAATTGTGGTTAATCCTAAAACCTTCATATTCGGGTTAATTCTAAAGCTGTCAAAAAAATAAAAATTAAAAATTTAGCCAAGAAATGTAGGTATAGTAAAAGCTATTCGTACAAAGCAGTGTACCACCACATTTTGTGGAAAATTTGCTCTAGGCGTACATGTATTCGAACTCTCTCTGCAATATTGTGCAATATTTTCGTTGAAATTTTTAAGATGAAATTTTAAATTTATTATTGGGGAAATTTTTCAGAATTAAAGTACGTATTTCAATTTTTATAAACTTTGAAATTAAGTTAAGGTCTCACCCACCAGATGGGTGTCACTCGGGAGGAGGGGGGCAGTGCCCTCTCTCGAGAAAAGTGTTTTGATTTAGCAAAAAAAAAAAAAAAAAATTTTTCTCTAAAGTTGCAGTTCTCAAAAATTGAAAGTACGGAATTTGATCAACATCTATTTGTTAAACATTAAAGGGAAGCAAATTAATCCTTTTCATTTTTTTAAATGGGATTTTTAAGTAATCTCACTTTAGAAATCGCAATTACTGGTTAATTTGAATTTTAAATAGAATTTCTAACGTTGTATGCATCTTAGGTTTACAATAAAATACAACGAAAAAATTTCATAAAAAGGAATTAATATTTCAATCTCTGTTTTGAGGTTTTCCTCCTTTCCCATGAAGGGGGGGAGGATTTGAAAAAAACTAACAATAAATAAATAGAAAAGCCAGAGTCGGACGTTTCGTAATCCAGGAGTCGGCCATTTTTCTTCTGACTCCGCAGCCCTGCTTAATACCACTTATTACTTGCTAACTTAGAAGTCTTATCTCAGTCCTCCCAAGGATTTTAATTTATTCTGAATCTTGTTGAACCCCACGTAAAGCAGTACTCCACTGAAAATAATTACCCCTAAAATGTACTCCTCTGAACATGTCAACTTCTAACCCAAATTTAAGTTTTTCCTCCTATTCTAACCTAAAGCAGTTTGCTTAGAAGAACTATATGAAGTACTTTATCAAACATTTTTTTAAAGCCAATGTAAGCAACATCTGCACCGTTTTTGTTATTTAAAGTCATAGTCACATTGTCTTAGAAATATAATAAATTAGTAACACATTTTTGTACTGAACCACCATACTGAAAACCCGACAGCTCAGCATTATTATCCAGCAAAATTCATTATCTTTAGTTTGATCAGAGTTAATTTTTTTTTTTTTTTTACAAACTACTGAAGGTAGACTCGCAGGTCTATAATAGGCCTTAGCTCTAGACTCTTTCTTAAAGAGTGTGTTATGTTTGCCAGCTTCCAGTTTATTCCACCTGTTAAAATAACTTCATTAGTTCTGACTTTCTTCAAAATTAACTAATCAAATAAAATGTCAGTAACCTAAGGCTTCTTGCCAAAAGGTGGGACAAGGTGAAGAAAAATGAAATGCCAGTATCTTTGGTTTAAAATTTTATCAGAATGTTGTTTTGTCAGTTTTTCATGTTTTTAATCTTGACTTTTTATTTTGAACTGATTTTGAATTTTAATATTCTGATTTGTGTTGTTTTAAATTTTATAACTAATATGAATCAGCTTTATATATTTTTTAAAAATATTATTTGTGTTTAACAAAAGCTAAATTGTAATATTTTTCTTTTATGTTATCAGTTAAGCGCCTGGCAAGAAAGAAAGACTACTTGAGCTATCACTTGCATATTTGTTCGGAAAATAATTTCCCAACCGCTGCTGGGCTGGCATCATCTGCTGCGGGATTTGCTTGTTTAGGTTTGTTGTCACGTTTTTAAAAATTACTACATTTTTAACAATTTATAATTTGTATAGTCTGTAATTTATTTTGTATTTGTCAATCAACCAGAGTCAATTTGCATTTAGCTGTTTAAATTTATAAAACCAATAAAAAAATGTTCTAAAATTATATTATCATGCTTAATATTTCAGGATAAAACTTGATTCCCCCTCCCCTTTTTGCTTCTATTTGTTTTTTCCCCCACTTTATAAAAAAAAGATTATTTTTTGCTATTTTGTATTATAATTTAATAAGTTAGAAAATTCAGTAAGATCTTACTACAGCAAATACCAGTACAACAAAATAGCTCTTACAACCAAATATATGCTCAGTCTTGTTTTGATTGCCATTAGGATAATGTTTAAAAAAATATGGTTTTAACAAAATAGTGGTTTCTCAAAAATACTAGTGAAAGCTGTGTAAGCTGACCACTTGTGGTGCAATACTTTTGTGGAGGGGTTCTCATACTTTTCCAACTTGTGGCTCTCTTTAAAGAATTTTTCACGTTACTCTAGCATATCTCTACCATATGCATATAAATATCAAAATTGAACCTTATTGAAGCAAATATGTTACCAATAAACAAGTTTTAATTTTAGTATGTTTGATCGATACACCTTTCCTATTGCAGCAGATATCAACTCTAAAGCCTAGTCCTTGTTTCATTCACTGTAACAAGTCTTAGAAAATGTGGTAGTGATCTTTTGGCTTAAATCTTGCAAATCACTTGTTCCATGGGACACAATCTTTGAAGTAACAACAGAAAAGAATTGCTTGGAAGGTGTCTGCGGAGGAATGATTGTCGTCATCAGAACCTGGTCAAACCCATGACAAGGAAGCTCGTCATTGAGGTAATGGCGAACGTATGTCAGATAATGGGGGGTGCCCCATTTTGTTGGAAAACGAACAACCATTGCACATGACATGTTACAGCTAGTGACAGAAGAATTGGTCTAAAGATTTGATATTTGCCACATTACGAAAGGTTCCCAAATCCAAAATTTGGGTAACAAAACTTGTGCACAGTTTTTCTCCAGTAAAGTCGATGTTGCGGCTGTAATGGTAATATGTTTCTTAAAAAGCACTCCAAGTCCTGAGGGGAATCGCCACAAAACCCGGACACAAGGGCGCTCATATAGGGGGGCAAGGGGGCTCAAGCCCCCCTTTGAAATTGGAACTTCCTTGCTTTTAGTACTTTTTTCTTTGCAAAAATGTAAAAACCTTTCTTCACCAGCAATTAATGAATAAGTTATTAAAAATGTCAAATTTTAATAACGGTAATCTGTACTGAAATCGGTTTCTATGGGGTAAATATCCTGCTAAACCATGGGGAAAATATCTGAGCTCCCCCCCTTAAAATTTTGCATATGGGTGCCCTTGCCCGGACACTTCACGGCATCCCTCACCAATTCTTGAGGCACCCAGCTTGAGAACCCCTACTTTAGTAGTCCACTTATAGTGGTTGATATATGTGCTATGAAACCATTTTTGTACTCAACAAAAGTGACCAACTTAGGTGATGTACTTACAAGTGTGGTCAACTTTACAGGTTTTATTGTATTACAAAAAAAAAAAAAAAAAAAAAAAAAAAAAAGAAAGAAAGAAAGAAAAAAACTAGTTTTTTTTTTTTACTTTACTTTTTTGCTTGAAATTTTATCCTGAGAGGATTTCCTCTTATATCTCAACGAGCAACCTCCTTTCTTTTTATGTAACTTCTGTTAACAGAGGGAGAGCTGAAAGGGAAGGTCTAACTTGCATTAGTTTCACAAAAAGCAATATTGTATACTCGATTGTTGATGATTTCAATTTAGAAAATGATAAAGAAAGTTCAGAAGATGAAGAAAATGACGTCATCGAAAATGACCCAAGTGTCACATCTGCTATAGCCTCAGCAAGTTTAGAAACATTGCCCAGTTTTATTTCTTCACAGTGTAATACACCAGATGAAAAAAATTCCTATGTTCAGTTTCACAGCTTCTTGTTTGCTGTTTCAAACTCACTTTTCTAGAAAAAAAATCACAAATTTTATATGTAACAAAATTTCCTGTTGCATGTACGCGTTAAACATGATAGCAATGCTGATAATCAAATTTTTCAATTCTACAAAAAATGTAGTTATTTACATTACTAGTATTGTAGTCATTTTATAATTTTAAGTGCTATTCAAAAATAAATATTATATTTTGAGGACCCTAATTACAGAATTGCACATAAAGTCGAAATTTTCAGTGAAAATTGATTTTTTGGAAAGTTTTTTTATTGCATTCCATTACAATGAAATTTATATTGCAGCAGACAAAATTTGCATTCCCTTAAAATATGTTGCAACATGATTATACTGTATTACAAAGGACCTTCTATTATTTCAAAATATTTAAAATCTTGTTTTAACTAAATGTGTACACATTGTTTCGTAATTTGTCATCAAAATTTCTTATATTTCAGTTAAAGCACTTGCTGTTCTGTATGATGTAGATGATGAATTGTCTAAAATAGCAAGGTAAATAAAAAAAAAGAAAAAAGAAAATAGTTGCCATTTCTCTTATGCATTTTGAAATATTTTTTTTTATTCAGAATGTTCTGTACCATTGTTAACTCATTATCAATATAAATCACTGAAATTAATAAAACATTTGATCACAATGAGACAAATAGTAAGATGTTCCACAATATAAATGAAAAAGAAGCTATTAACTCTTTGCCTTTGTTCCAATTGCAAATGTTCATAACTTTATCAAAGACCTCTGTATTTCAAAACCTTCTTATCTCAAATTTTTCTTCTGTCCAGTTAAATTGCAGATAAACAGATTCATCTGTAATAATTTTCATGGAAACAAAAACTATTTTATTGAAAGAATCCATTGATATTTTCAGTTTTATTTAGACTAAAATTCTAAGAGTTCAAAATAGTACCGTATTACTCTGCATTATCCGACACGCGGTAAAATTCGAAAGTCACCAAATTTTCAATTACACTTGCCTGGTCCCTTTTGGCATGCCAGAAAAATCGAGGTTAGAAAAAAAATTAATACTACAAAAATATATGTTCAGCTTAAAAATGAATATAAGTTCTACACATATCTTATCAATATTAAAAATCAGTTTAATTTTATAAAATTATTTACTAACAATGACATTTGTTACTTTAACAAGAAAAATATTGTTTAATAACGAATAATTTTATAAAAATTAAATTAAAACGAAGTAAGCAAACATTTAAGCAGTAAGTTACAGCCCCTAAACCAGTGTTAAAGAATTTACCATAGCTATTCAATAAATAAAAATTAAACTTACCTCTCGAAAAGAGAACCTAAAATAATTTATTAAAAAAGAAATATGAACAAATCCCAGTAACGACGATTGCTTATGAATAGTTTACTTTATCCGCATATAATTAACTTCTTTAATAGTGACCTACCATAAATAACAAGCACATATTATATGCAATACACATTTTTTTTTGAAAGAAGGTTACTTTCGGTTTTTATTTATTTTTTTCCTTACAGTGATTTGCTTCCTGATTGGAACTGAGTGGGGAAATTTACTTTTGTTTTTTTGCAAAATAAACCTCAACTTATCCGGCATGCCGGAAAACTCGATAATTTCCCGGCATGCTGGTCAACCTCGTTTTTTTCAGTGTGCCGGATAATGCGGGGTAATACGGAAGTTATTTTTTATTGGTTAAAATTTATGAGGAAATGGAGGTCAATTTCTGGCAGGAGGGTGGAATGGGAAAGGCTTCTAAAGAAGGCCAGGGCCCACAAGGGCTATTGTACCAGTGCTAGTTTTTGGCCTACTTTCCTAGTAAAAGTCAGAGAAAGAAGAAAAAAACATGAAAGAAGGCTTCCAGGGTTGGGTTTTTTGCGGGCAAAAAGGTATTTTTGCCGGGACAGTGGAAAAAACCATGGCAAAAATGGAAAAAAAACGGCAAAAATGGAAAAAACGACAAAAACCTAATTGCAAATAAAGTAGCATTATATTGTTAATCAAGAAATAGTGACAATATAATATAAATAATGCACTTTAATATTTTAATTATGTCTCTCCATGTTACTTCTAATTTATAAGGTGAAAAATAAATAAAAAAGAAATGTTGGGATTGCAAAACTTAAAATTTTAAATGTTTGCTAAACCAATTTTTTTCAGAATGAGCCAATTCCTTCAATACTAAAACAAAGAATGTTTACTTAAGCTCAGTAAATTAATAAAAAGATTGGATTCTAATTATAAATATATGCATATATTTAATTAATCACTTTTTTTATCCCACTAAGATTTTTAAGCTATTTAATTAATAACAGAACATTTACTTGAATATAGAAAAATATTAACTTTTCCTCACTAAAGAAATAATGCATTTACATGCAGTACAGTACCTAAAGATTTCTGCACACTAGTCGCAACTCTTCAAATGTGTCCTGCAAATTCTGCTGCAATAGAGAGATATTTCTCAAATTTTCCTTTTATACAATCAAAAATACGAAACCGTTTGTCAGTTGCTTCTCTTACGAAACTAGTTTATTGCTATGCCATGCTTAAACAACAAATAGGTTTTGATGAAGATGGTATAGACTATGATGATTTAAGTGATATTTCAATTTAAAGAAATGTGTATTTTACTTTTTAATTACTTTTATTTCTTTTATTTTATAGTTGTATCTTGATTAAGTATATTTTATACAGATATTTAGTATTCTGTAAAAAATGCTATAATAAACAAGCTAATTACATTTTCATTGTAAGTTAATTATTTGTCTTAGATGTTACAAACTGAAATTTTATGTTAATGTTTAAAAATTTAGAAGTAAAAATGCTCCATAACTTTAAAAGTAAGTTAAACCTTAAATTTTTTTTAAACAATAAAAATTATTAAATTAAAACTTTATCAAAATCTTTTCATTCTTTTACTTTTATATCAAAGGAAAAAAAACTGTCCGTAAGTTGTTAACACAAAATCTATTTTTGCCACTTTGGCAAAAACTGGCAAAAACCTATTTTTGCCGGGTGGTAAAAACCGTGGTTTTTTCCATGGTTTTTTCCGCCCCTGGCAAAAACTTGCCAACCCTGCTTAATGCATCTTAAAAATATCCCGAAAAACAAAAAATAGTCAAAAATAAATAAAATAGTTAGATAAATGTTGAAAAATTAAAAATTGGAAAGTAGGGTATTGAGATGGGGGAAAATGTCTGTCGGTCTGTCTGTCTGTAGGTCTGTCTGTCGGTCCGTCTGTCGGTCTGTCTGTCTGTCTGTTCCTCCCTAATAACTTTTGAATGAATAGTCCGATTCGAAAAAACTTTTTTTTGTTCGAAAGATCTCGGCGAGGACACCTCATTCCCATATTTCACTTTTTGATTTGAACTATTTTTTGTTCAATTTTGAACAGTTCAAAAAAACTTAACATTAGCGCCTACGGGGAAATTCAAGGCAATTCCGAACTGTGAGGCGAATTTGCTTCAAACAAACTTTGTAGGAAAAAGCTTTTGATAAAAAACTTATATAAAATTTCTTTTTGATTTAAACAATTTTCCGATCAATTTTGAACAGTTCAAATCCTTTAACATTAGTGCCTACTGGGAAACTGAAAGTCCATGTAGATTTCGTACTTGAAGGCGGATTTACTTCAAACAAATTTTGTTGGAAATAGCTCTTGACGCCAAACTCCAGACTTCGACTCCGAGAATTTAGGTGCACTTGACTCCGACTCCGACTCCTGTGCCCGACAATTAATCGAACTCCGACTCCCCGACTTCGACTCTGACTTCGTAGCTTTGGCAAAAATTTATACACGGAGGACAAATGACTGACTCCGATTCTTAGATATTCGACTCCTTTACCCCAAAAAAAGATTGATTCTGACTCCGACTCCGCAGCTATGGTTTTGACTGTGAAATAATTATTGTTGATCTGACTTGTTTTTATTTTTACGCTAAAGTTTTAATTTAGGTATTCAGTTTTCGGCGAATAAACTCAAAGTCAGACTTTTTTTTTTTTTGACAATGAAAATTATTTCTTTAAATTGACATTTTATTGTTTTTATTTATTTTGGTAAGTGTATTAATTCATTTAAAAAACTTTTTTCCAACAGGGAAAAAAGAAACAATTTTTTTTTGATATGATGTATTTATTTTAATGAGCTTATTAATTTTAATTATTTTTTTTTCGTTTTGAAAGCTGTTAAAGATGTTTTTTAATGGAAAAAAGTGTATTAGCTGTTTTGTTTAAAAGTTGAAGCTATTTTATTTGTTCGTTTTTTTTTTACGCATCTAATTTTTTTTACATGAGTGACAAATATTTTATTCCTAGAAATCAGCTTAAAGTATTTTAAAAATATGTTTGAAAACATTTGCGATTTCAGCTTTTTTTTTTTTTTTTGAGAATATTGATCAGATACTAGACAGTAGTATGGGTATACGGGAAAATAGGCTCATCTAGTTCTAGACAGAACTTCTTGTTGAAGTTCATTTTTAAGGACAAATTTTTTTGAGCTGGATCTGTAAAGGATATCTTTTGAGCTGTCAGGAAAAATTTTGCTTTTAATTGTATTCATTCTGAACAGAAATTTTATGACAAACCTTGCTTGAACTATGTTTTTTTAAAAATCATTTCTCAATACAGTTGACGTTTGATTTTACCACCCCCTGATTTATGAACACTCTTGATTATTCAAACAGCTTGCCAGGCCCAAAATATCCTTTACTGAAACAACACTATTCTATTTTATGAACAGTTTTTGTTATTTGTAAAATCAAGTGCCAACCATATCTAGCTATAACAACCATTCCCAATCTGGGGGTAATAACCCCCAAAATGGTAAAGTGGGATTTTCTGAGAGTTGAAATGAGTACAAGGATTGAATCATCATTCAATCACCAAAAAAAAAAAAAAAAATCCCTGCTTAATCAATAATTTTTAGTGATTTTTTTATTAGTTTTATTTTAAGGAAGAAAGAAAATACTGCAATACTGCATTAGAAAATTTTAATTAATATAAAACTTGCAGCACTACTTATTTAGAAAATTGTTTGAACTAAGCAAGGACAACAGTCTCGTTGTTTTTACATGTTTTTCTTTAGCTTCACTAGTTGTACGTAACTTTTTAATTTCGCTTTTTACTTCAGCTTGGAATGCCGGAAACATGTTTTCATGCATGTTTTAATACAGAAAAAAAATTGTTTGTCTGTTTGTTTGTCTGTATGACCGGATTTTTTCAAATCTTGCAACTTTGATTAAATCAACTTCCACATGTCCTAGGGTGCTAATTTTTTTTTTTTTTTTAAACTTGTCTTGGATGACAATACAAGGTTCCATCATGATTTTTGGACCAGGACATCTAGCTCGATGATGACGGACTGGTATATTCAGGGTGACATGCTTTTCTTTAACTTCACTCGTTGTACGTAACTTTTTATAACACTCGTCTTAGATGACAATACAAAATGATAATTTCAATGTATCGTAATACAATAGGTCTGATGTTAACTTATGTGTTATATAGGATAAATTTTTTATGATAAAATAAAATTATTTTCAACTTTTTAGTTCAATTATTTTGGATGAGAAAAAAAAAAAAGCATGTTTTTAAAAACTTTTGAATTTTTTTTTTTACTTTAATAAAAAATTGCCAAATAATTTGAATTAAATAAAGTATTATTTATTTTTTATAACTAAAGAGAAAAATGCAATTGCTAATTTTTTTAGACTAAATTTTTTGAGGGGAGGAGTATTTATTGATGTATAGATACCTTTATTGGTAATAACCTTTAAAAGGTTGGGACTGAACTTTAACAACTTTTAGTGGTGTTGTAGCTTATACATTTCTGTCGTCTATTACTCTTTTTCTTCACAAATTGTGTACGTATCTATTATTTTATAAAAATACCATTACTTAAAGCATTAATTAATGCTGAGCAATTTTTTTAGACAAGGATCTGGAAGTGCATGCCGAAGTATCTATGGTGGTTTCGTGCAATGGTTGTCTGGAAATCAAAATGATGGATCTGATTCCATAGCAAAACAGATTGCTCCTAAAGAACATTGGCCGGAAATGAGAGTTATGATTCTAGTTGTAAGTTTTTTTGTTCAATGGAATATTCAATTGGAACAATTTTATGATTCATGATTGTCTTTGCCATAAAAGATTTTGGATTTTTTTGTAAAGGAAAGGTTAAACATGCACAAACATTGATACGAATGTTTAGTTAAGAATTGTGTGTTAATTATTATTATTCTTTTTGCACATTCAATTTTTATATCATATCTGGTATAGACAACATTAAAGTTGAACTTTGCAGCAATTTATTGTTTGTTTAAAACCTTGTATTTGTGAATTTGGGAACTTATTGGGTGCAAGCCATTCTAAGAGGTTTGGAGGTTCCTCAACAAAAACTAGGGTCAAAGTTTCTCCCTGGAAAATGTTTTGAAAACTTTTGCCTCAGAAACAAACTTGAGATTAATGCACAGGGGGAGCATAAACAATAGATTTGATTTCAAAAAATCATGTTTTTTGTAACTACTGCACAAATGTATGTGTTACTATCAGCAATAGATGAATTTAAAGACAAATATAAAGACAAGATTTTTCCAATAAAGTTCAGTCACACGAATGTGCAAATTTTTGGGCACATTTTGCGAAATGTTCAGCAATACTATGCTAAGATTGGGTCCCCCCTCCCCTTTGTTTCTCAGAGCAGATTTGCTTTACTTTTTCAGGGCAGAAATTAAGAGAAAACTTCAGGTCAGCCTAAAGGGCTACTTGGAGCTCAATTCAGCTATGATCATTTAAGAGACAAGAAATGAATCTATTATCAATATCTGTAATGCTTTAGCATCTTATAAAACCTTTTCAAAAAGCAATAACATTAAAAACAATATAGTTATGTAGTTAAAGTTAACCACAAGGCACTCTCTACTGTCTGAGCACCCGGGGCAACTGCCCTGTTTGCCTCCCTTTCAGCTGATTCTGATGTTCAATTACATATGCTATATGTTATATGTTAGCTGGGATGCCCACCCCTCTAAGTTCAAGGGCGCACCCCTAAATATCGCAAAGACCCCCCCAAAGGCAAGAGCCCCCTCCAAATAAAAAAACACCCCCCTAAAAATTTCAATGGCGCAGTCTGCAGAATGACCCCCCCCCCCAGGTGGGCACACCTGATGTTAGAGCCTTTTGTTACTTAACAATATCCAATACGTAATAGGTTTTGTTCCACACGTTTAAGGCTATCGCTATCAATAATTCGTAATGTTGCCTTCCTGAAGTAGTGTTTTCGGCACCAATAGTGGATAAACTATCTTAGATGTAACCCCATAAAAGAAAGCAAATAGAATATAGAAGGAAATGGATTACAGATTAATCGTTTATTGCGCAACAAAATGCTCTCATGTCAAACATTTGTAACTGAAAAAAAAAAGTAACTTGATATTTTTCTCTTTAACACTAGAATGACAAGACCAGTCATTTTGACCAGTATAACAAGTATTCTACTTGAAAGGATGAAAGAACATCTATTTGATTGGGTGACTATCACTCCTATCTTTTTAAGAGAAATACCCAAACGCTCAGAGTTATAGATTTTTTTTGCTTGATTTCCAGCGCCGTAAATCCCATACCTTGTTAAATTTGAACTGAAGGGTACATAAAAGACGTTTAAAATAATTTTTTTGTGTTTTAATTTAAACTTTCAAATCAAACTGTAAAAATTATAATTCATATTAGAACAAAGATAAAATGCTTTTCTTGGTTACATACATTTTTATATGAGGCTTACAGCTTTTTTAAAAGAGTGGTGATTTTGACTTTTTTTGGTTGTTCTATGCCATTCAAATGTTCAATTCATGTATCACTTATTGTAATATGTGTACTTTGGTTTTGAAAATTTGATTTTTTGAAATCAAATCCATCATTTGTGTGTGTGTGCTCAGCCTGTAAGTTTTTGGATTTAAAAGGATTATTTTATAGCTTTGATCAAAGTATTATTTAGAAAAGAAATATTTGAGTTCTTGAAGTGACTGTGGTGAGGGATAATGCTCACCCATGCCACATAAATCTGGTTGCAATGTATTTTTTAGTCCTAACTTTCTGCAAAAAATATTTCTTTTTGTGAGCTTTCTTTATTTTTGGAAGAAAGAACTATTTTTGAGTATTTTCCTTTTTTACACATTCTATTTAAAAAAATCTTGTCACATGAAAAAAAGAATTTTCAGCAATCACAGTTCTAATCTGAAATCCTAAAGGAAAGGATTTCACTGATAATGAACTCAAAGCTTGATTTTTATTTTCTAAATTAATTTTTCAATACTAATGTACTGTTTTCAGGTGAGTTGATTGTGCTTCAAATTTAGAAAGAACTGTTTGTACAAAGGAAATTTTGTGGGTATAATTTTAAGGCATAAAATTTTGTGAAGAGGGGGCTTTTTTTAGAAATTTGTGGCCCAATTTCTGTCTGCATCACACTATGGTACTTCACTTCAAAGATAACTTAATAAT